>NW_010121086.1:0-38560 GCF_000699245.1 Pterocles gutturalis
CTCATTTTGTATATTCTATTATTATTATTGATAATAATAATTATTATTATTTTTATTTATTCCTTTGCTGTCCTAGTAAACTGTCTCTATCTCAAGCCGTGAGTCTTCTCACTTTTATTCTTCTAATTCTCATCCCCATCCTACCGGGGAGAGTGAGTGGCTGTGAGGTGCTTATGCTAGCTGGGGTTAAACCGTGATAGTTATTTTGCGCATCTCTGCTGTTTCTGTTTCATTCCAGCAGTTACAAGGAAGCATGCATCCTGCACTAGCAGCTTTTTAGTAACAGCTATAGTGGTATCAGGATCTGCAGATCTGCAGACCTCAAACAATCGTATCAGTGATTGGTGTTTTATAGAATTCCTGACACTTAGATTTCTCTGTGTGATCAGAAAAGGTTTTCTTCCATGTGGAGAAAAGATTCAGTTGATAGAAATCAAAATTCAGGGGTGGAACTGGAAAAGTAGAAACATGATACTAAAAAAGTGTCTTAAGACAGCTTTTCCTCAGTCATTTATATGAATGATACTGTTGGAGATGTTGAATCATAGAAGCTACAATACTATTGTATATACGGGCAACAAACCAGACACTTAGTTCTTTCAAGCATTTGTGAAAGACTCCAAAGACCAAGGCACTGGAATTTTTATCTGCTGTAGTTTTAACCCTAGCTAGCAAAATACCACAGCAATCGCTCACTCACCCTCCCCGCTCCTGGGGATAAGTGAAAGAATTAAAGGGGTAAAAGGATAAGAGACTCACAGGTTGCAATAAGAACAATTTAATAACTGAACTATAATAATACTGAAAATAATTATAATAATAGTAACATATACAAATGTAGAAGTCAGTGATACACAGTGATACTTCTCATCACCTGATGACCAAGGCTCAGCCTGTTCCCACCTAATGATTCTGGAGCAGGGAGAGTCCTGAAACCACAATCCTGGAGAGGTGATAAGAGCCTGAGTGTCTGAGACTGAAGAGCTGAAGGAGGGAGTGAGATGACCCTGAGAGTGAGACCACCTGGAGAGACAACTGTCACGGACCCATCCCCTAGGACCCATCCCCTCCTGGATGATGTTATTTATTGTCTCAACCATTCAAGCAGAGCATTCGGGCAGAAGATTTCTAAAGAAGAGACACCACCGTGTCTATGAACAGCTCAGGCAGAGCATGTTGTAAGAAAAGCTCTTTTGTGAAAGAACTTTATCTAGTTGTTAATATTTTCAGTGGTGGACACACCTGTTGAGGTGCTGCATGGCTGCTGGTGGCTGAAGTTTGTTTCCCTGGTGGAGAATCAGCCGCCCCCCTGAAGGTAACCTAGAAGGTGACATGGACACAGGGCTGTCCCCCCCCCCACCCTGAAGGGTGGTCCTGGATGGACTGAACTGTATAAAAGGTGAGCATGACCACCTACTCTTTGTCAACCCATCACCCCCATGGAAGGAAGTTCTGCCTGAAGTTTTTCAAGAAGTTTCTGCCTGAAGTTGACACATGCTGGAACGAGGGGGTGATGTTATCTCTATGTCTCTGTGTTTGTCCCTGTCTCTCTACCTGTCTTTCTGCTCCCCTCCTTCTTAACTTTCAACTTTTTCCTACTCTGTATTCTGTCTGATTTTTACCTCTAAATAATGATTGAGCATTATTTGGTGCTTGCTTAATGGATAAGTGATATCCGGTGATAACTGATAAGTGTGAGTTGGTGCTTGACTCTGAGAAGTTGATCTGTAATGTTTTTGCAATTGCTGAGGTAAATAAAAATTGTGTTATATTGTTCCTTGAGCCATTGTCTGACTCCATGTAGGCAATGCTCCTTTTTGGGGAACCACAAAAAACCCCTCTCAATCTTCCACTGTAGTGGGGCAAGACAGTTACCCGGACAGAGAGGGGATGATCCAGAGAAAGAGATGACCCAGAGCAATATTTTATATGTCCATATTTCAGATGCTTATCCTGAAATAATGAAACATAGTTTGGGATCCCCTGCGTTTTATGAATGTTATTTGAAAGGGCAAGCATAAGGTGTTGTCAGTGTTATCACCACCAACTGACACAGGGAAGGCAGTGATCATTCAGTGATAACAAATATATATTTCAGAAAGCAGTAATAGTCATTTTCTTACTAGGATGGCCTATAATGTAGTTTTCTGAACCTTGGAACAGCAAATGCTCATATTATGACAAGAAATTGAATTTGGAATTCATACTCTATACAGGATCACACACAAAAAAAAAAAAACAAAACCAGAAAAAATCAATATTGCATTGCCCAAAGGCACAGATGAATACATTAGATCTGCTAGAGGTAGGTGGAAGACAAAAAAGAGATTTTTACAAGGCTACATCAGTGCTTATTAGTTTATCTGATTGAATTTCTGGGGCTGAGAACATGACTATATGCGGGAGTGAGACATCTAAAAACCTATGGGAAAAAGAATAGAACAAAGAAGTCAGACAAAATACATTTTCAAAGTTAAGGTAATAAAGCTTTGAAATTTCACATAGAAAAAAGAAAACAGAAAAAGGTCTACAAAATTTTCCTTTTAGTCAGATAAATAGGTCATTAACTTGAATAAGTTCAGACAGTAAATATACTTCTCATCACTGGAAACTGAGCATGAAAATAATGCAACATTTAAATACATTTAAAAGGTTACTACAATCCAGCATAAAGCAAACTGCTCTAGGAGTGTGCCAGCATTAATTTGGAGTCAGTTTATTGCGGGGTTTTTCTGCCCATTTTAACTTGTGAAATATATAAAAATAATGTTAGTATCTAATATTAAAACAAGTCTGAGGAGCATATGCTCTCTAAAGTGAATTTTGGAAAGCTCATACTTGGTTTAGGTCATAACAAATGATCTTATATTTTCAATAAAAATAAGTTACATAATTTTTTTAAAATTATTATTTTTAGTATGGTTTTAAAGTAATATTTTGGTCCCAGGTCCAAAAAAATATGTTTAGCTGTCTAGAACAAGACACTAATTACAGTTAAAGTTTCAAACCATCAAAACAAAAGCGCTATTCAGCAGCTACTTACACTACTTTTGAACTGAAGTTACCTTCATTTTTTATGTGAAAATTTAGATTTGGAGTCTTTTACATAGGCCTCTCCTATCATATACAGCTATAAATATAACTCCTATGTGCACTATAATTGGACCTAGGAACCAGGCAGAGTAGTGTCTCAGTACTCTGAAGGTGCAAGTTTTTAGGTACGTGTAGACTATGCTCTACATATGTGAATATCTTTTGGGTTTTGCCAGGGACCTAATGATTACATTTATTCAAAACCACAGCTGTAGGGACATCTTCCTTATATTACTGTATGTTATTTACTTATATTACTGTATATTACTTGCTTGGGGTAAATCACTAAACGTATAGGTAAGGGATCGGGGTTGTAGACCATCTAATGAAAGAATTTAAAACTATACTACCTATCACCTAGGAAAAAGTTTACCACACTTGAAAAAGGCTGCCCTGGGGCATATCTCCCAACTCTCTTAAAGCTGCAATGTTTAACAATAAAATGTAGAAACTGTGGTGGCAGAAATAACAGAAAGTTAGAGACTGCTGTAATACAAAAATCCTCTTATTTTTTTCCATTCCAAGGACTATGATTCCTTTATCTCCATGACTATTTAATGTCTAAAGTGTAAAGACTATAATCCAGCATATTAACTGTATGTTCCATTTCTTTATAAAGTTATGTGCATACTCAGTGTCATATTAAGCTAGGAGGGATTCATATGTTTGAAAGTAGAAATTTATTTTTCAATTCTACTGCCAGAGGAGGGCCACAAAAATTAGCAGAGGGCTGGAGCACTTCCTGTACAAGGACAGGCTGAGAGATTTGGGGTTGTTCAGCCTGGAGAAGAGAAGGCTCCAGGGAAATGTAATAGCAGCCTTCCAGTACTGAAAGGGGGCTACAGGAGAGATGGGGAGGCACACTGGGTCAGAGGGCACAGTGATAGGATAAGGGGTAACAGCTTTAAACTGAAAGACGGTAGATTTTGACTAGATATTAGGAAGAATATTTTATTGTGAGAGTGGTGACGACTGGAACGTGTTCCTCAAAGAAGCTGTGGATGCCCCATCTCTGGAGGTGTTCAAGGCCAGGCTGGATGAGGCTTTGAGCAACCTTGTCTAGTGGAGGGTGTCCCTGCCCATGGCAGGGGAGTTGGAACTTGGTGATCTCTAAGTCCCTTCCAACACAAATCATTCTATGATTCTATAACTTGATGGTACTTTATCTCTTCTCAGGATCTCCTCCATATATCAAGAAAACTTCTAAAACTCACTGAAATTATGGGCATATTAATTCATATACTGAATTGGTCAGTAATTGTTATTTAAATAATAATGTGTCAATTTTATTGTTTTCTAAAACTATTTTCCATCACAAAATGGATTAAATTAATGTAGTTCCTTGCAATGAAATGAAAACAGTATGAAATGAAATAAGCCACTGTTACTCTAAGTGGCTCATATATGAAATGAGAATATTCTCACTAAATCATCTGGGCATTTCTGTCTAAAGATATTTGAATTTGTCCAGTGATCTCTTTTCCACCTGGAACATTTTTATGTATAATGAATCATTGATAAGAAATATTTCCAGAGTAAAAAAGTTTTTGGTTAATGAGTTGTCTTTTCCTGACGGTTACTTTTCTATCCTAGTTGAGAAGATATCCCAGAGGAATTTTACTTGTATTTTGGTTGTATTTTGCGCTGTCTTAATGAGACAACTGGCAGCTTGTCAGACCACATGGTTCTGAATACTAGAATGTGTTGATTTCATCACAAAGAAACTGCTAAGCACTAGTAGTATTACATCTTAAGATGGACAGATACTACTAAAAGGTCATGTGCCTGTCTCTCCCCACTACAGTGGATGGTCAAGAGAGATATTTCGTGGTTCCCCAAAAAGGAGCATGGCCTACGTGGAGTCAGACAATAATTCAAGGAACAATATAACACAATTTTTATTTACCTCAACGACTGCAAAAACATTACGGATCAACTTCTCAGAGTCAAGCACCAACTCACACTTATCAATTATCACCAGATATCACTTATCCATTAAGTAAGCACCAAAAACTACTCAATCATTATTTGGACGTAAAAATCAGACAGAATGCAGAGTAGGAAAGAGTTGAAAAGTAAGAAAGAGTGGGGCAGAAAGAGAGAGATAGAGAGACAAACACAGACATAGAGAACATCGCCAGTCCCTCATTCCAGCATGTGTCTTCTCTTCAGGCAGAAATCTTCATTTCGGGCAGAAACTTCTTGCAGAAATTCCTTCCATGGAGGAGGGGGTGATGGCTCAACAAAGAGCAGGGGATCAGGCTCACCTTTTATACAGTTTGGTCCATTCAGGACCACCCCTTGAGGGGGGTGATGCCCAACATCCAAGTTGTCTTTGTGAGGCGGGGCAGCTGGTTCTCCACTGAGGAGAAAAACCCCTACCCCCAGCAGCCACGCAGCACATCAACTGGTGTGCCTGTCACTGAAAATGTTAACAACTCACTAATGTTCGTTCACAAAAGATCTTTTCTTCCAACATGTTCTGCCTGAGCTGTTCATAGACATAGTGGCATCTCTTCTTCAGAAATGTTCTGCCCGAATGCTCTGCCCAAATGGTTGAGACATAAACATGGATCTGGGGTGGGGGGAGATGGTCCATGACGGTGGCTCACTGGATCTGTATGTGCTGAATGTCAAAAACCTGAAAATGGAAATCCTTCAAAGATCTGAAGTAGTTTTAAGTTCCAAGAATGCAGAAGGAAAATGAGGTAGCCTGTGAAAACCTAATGTTCTCTCTAATTGGAGACAGGGTTTAGATTACTCATAAGAATTCTGTCTCTAATGTGCTACAGTGTAGTGAAAAATAGGCCACTTTGACCTGGTGCTAGCCTAGATGCTAAAAGCAGACACTATCAAAATGTTTAACTCATCCAACAGCTCTGGTCTCAATCCCAAAGATGTGAACATGGCTAAAAGAAAGCGAAAAGAAAACTCACCAAAGCCACTGACCCAGAACTGATCAATCATAACAGTGCTGGTTACTTAACTGTATTGCACTCAGTAACCATCATCAGGCAACAACATGGAGCTAATTGTCACACAGTTAATATGAGTATGAGCCCTTTCAAAATCATACATACAGTAATTACTTAGCAATGAAGTACCATTGAAAATTTCAGAGCTTTGCATGCTTTCTAAGATACAGTGACATTCTTGGCAATTGGTGGATTAGAATGAAATTTAAATTTTAATTCTTAAGATCCTTAATTTTGAAATACTTAAATGTTTTAAGACTTAAGGAATCTTTAATAGGCTAACTTACTAAGCTAAATCTTGAACAAGTTTCAGATATAGAAGTGCAAAAAAGTTAATCTTATTGCAACTGCATGTGGGAGCCTTGACACAAAGAGTACCAGAGAAATTCAATGTCAAAGGAATACTTCTCCAAGCACAGCTCTTTAGCATTTAATGCTAATAAAGTGCTGCATTATTACAGATATAGTAAATAGACGTATTTAGTATGTCACCTTGCTTTTAGACAGACTAGATCTACTGTAGCCTATTTTCTGTTCCTTACAAAGTAAGCCAGGCTGGTTTTGTTCCATGGTCACTTTGAGCTGTTCAAGTTAAGAGGGTTTTTTTGTTTGTTTTTGTTTTGGTTTGGGTTTTTTTCCCCTAAAGTTTCTTGCCTGACATTATTTATTTTGATTCTTTTCCCCTTAAAATTATTTCATTTTCTGTCTATGTTAGGCTTAAAAGTCTTAATTTATGATGCTATTTATAAAAAGTTTTATAAAATTAAAGAGGAAATTAGCACAATAGAAACCTCTCTGGCATTGCCTGAACATCTTTCCAAGTTATTCTTGAGATAAGGAAAAATTGTCTTCATCTAAGTCACAGAGCGCTGAACACATGGCTTGGGCTCTGAGATATTCCTAAGAAGTCTATATGAAGTCTACATCTAGGAAGTCTACATTACTCCAATGTGAAGCTATTCTCTCTAGCAAGAACTGGCTACAAGGAAAAAAAAAAGATTTTTGATAAAATTGTCTCCTCCATTAACTGGCTTGATTCACTCTTGCACACTTTCAAAGCAGAAGTCACTACAGGTTTTACTCAGAAGTTACTTTGTAAGAGCACTGAAGCAGATGTCGGTCATTACAGTAGGGTAATGGCACACTGTCAAATACCCTAGCTCCTCTAATGTCCTTATGTCACTAGAACCCAGCTAAGTCCTGAGCCCCAGTTCCCTGATCATCCATATACTTTGAGTGTTAAATTTCTCAGGTTTCTCTTCCTGTGACAAAAGATTTTGTAGTTCTGGGAATAATTCCATCAGAAAGCTTTAGCTATGGTCAATATGGATGAAACCATACTAGTTTGACTCTACTTTATACAGTTCTTCAAGATCATCCAAGCAGCTGTTGAATACCAGAAAACTCCCAAGAAACCTCAACCCAGGTTCTCAGGTAGGCAACAGACACATCATAGTATAACGCACAGCAACAGTGGTCTGTGATAGAGTTCTCACTATTTAGGCACCCCAAACAGAAAAAAAAAAAAAAAAAAAAAGAAAAAAAGAAACAAACAACTATAATGATATCTGCGCGTCACACACATAGCATCTTTATGGCTGTAGCCAGTCTACTCCAGAAACAGCAGAGTGTTGTAGGTGTAAAACTTTTCTTTGGCATTTGGTCTGGAGCTGGAGGATCATTCCCCTGGAGCAGATAACTTTGTCCAAGTAAACGTAAACAACCAGCACTGGTTACCAAGAACTACACAGCAGATTCCAGTTGTCCAAATCCAAAGACTGTATTCTACTACATTTCTCTGTACGTATTCAGCAAGTTTCTGCCATATCAAGTTTTACTCTTTTATGTATTCTTTTTAAGTGGTTAATTATGTCTTTTTTAATCTCAAATGTCTTTTAGCACTGTTACACATCCTGTGTGTTCTGTTCATGCTATATATTTGTCTCATATTTGTATAAAAGAGTAACTTATAGATAAGTTAAAAATACATTTATAAATATAATAATTATATTTCACATGTCACTGAACAATATCAGAGCTCTATGATATATACCTTGACTACTTCTTTTGATCCAGTATGTATTTCCTGCTCAGTAGCCTGTTATCTAGGTGCCTGTAAATCACAAAGTCCCAATTAAGTTACAAAGCCGAAATAATTACCCTTCATATTCTTTAGAGCTATATAACATTCCTTAATTCTCCATACACTCTAGAAGCAGATAGAAAATCACTGAGAATTTCCACAGACCAATGTGTGTCTGGCTGGTTTTGTATTTCAATATTTTCTTCCACTTCTCAAACTTTGATTTTAACATTTATTGTACCTTCCTATTTGCATAGCATCAGATTCGTATTTAGGTCTGAAAAGATGAAAACACCACTCAGTACTTTTACTTTTCACTGCTTACCAGTTAGATGACATAGATTCAACTTGATTTAACAACCTTTTGCCTTTGTCTTTAAAATTCACCAATAAACTTTACTGTTTACTTTAAATTCTGCTGGAATTGTAAGTTCAAAATTTTACCTCTGTGGAATCCAATTCAAATAACATGCCCTAGAAAGGTCTGGAGTCATTTCCTCCACTGAGACCCCCCGCTCAGAAAATGTAATTTTAATCATTATCTCCAGACTTGCCGCTGGCTCTTTTTTAATGATTCATTCTTTACAAAGATCAGAGACTTTGTGCGTCTTTTAAAGTTGTGGTTTTTTAACCCAAATTAACAATTAAAAATTTCATATTACATTCTCAAAGTTCCTTCACAGAAGTAAATAGTCTAGACTTATAACTCTTACAGTGATATAAAACCAATGCCATTTTACTGTCTTCTCTCATATGAAGTCTGTGCAAGAAAATGAAGGATTCTCACAAAATTCAAGTTTCAGGAGCTGGAGACTGAATACAGTGGAAAGGTTAGTACCATGGGAACAGTTTGCCTTAGGTGTTTGTTTTATAACAATAGGGAAACCTTTGATTTATTACATTACGGTAATTATTGTATTAATATGAACACAATTTTTTTCTCATTGACCTCAATTATGACTTGTGAGTAGCAAAATGTTTGAAGTGAATCAGATTTTTCCTCATATGGACCTCACCCACCTTCTGTGGAAACTGTGGAGATCCAAGTGGTTTATGAAAAAGGTTTTCCTAGGTCACTATTGTATTGGGGGGGAAGATAAAAACATCTATTTGAATTTTTGTCCACAAAATTCACAAACTTTGTATTTGATCTCTGTAACCAAATGTAATTTCTGCATATCTGATATCTCAAAGACTCTTTCCTCCTGCAATAATTTATCTCAGATGAGGCTGTTCTTAAATGAATGACAATTTGTAAAAAAAATATATTGTTTACAATGGAACATATTTCAGGAACTAATTACTCTTTCACAAAAATTTTAGTTGCAATTCTACTGACTTGGAATTTAACAATGAATATTTAAGGCATATTGGGCCTGTATGTCAAAACATAGACTTTGTTGAGTTTTCCAAAGAAAGGCTTTTGTTCATCTCTGCCTTTGTATTTCGCACTAGTGATCTCCAGGACAAAGGGGTTTCAATCATTCTAGTTATTCTGTCCAAATATTCTGTCAAAAGATCACTGTGCTATGTTAAAAATAATATTACACTGGGTTCAGTGGGGTCCATTATCAAATGCACTGGATATTATCACAAAATAAATGATGTATAATATTTTTACCTTTCTTACGATTGCTTCTTGGGCAAATTATTTCAACTTACAACAGTTTCTCAAAAGAGAACTTTCAAAATTTCATTGAACAGCTATAATTGTGAGTTTTCTAGAAAGCACCCTGACAGTGAATATCCAATATGATATTTGTAGTTTTCTCATCAACATTTGAAAAATACCCAACAGTGTCTCTTTCAAACAAAATATTAACATCTCGTAAGGATGTAGGAGAAATCTACTGCTAGCCTCTAGCATGACTGAAAAGTAGTACAAGATTCCTTTCCACATAAGTGCTGGCAAAAAAGCCACACAATCCCTTCTTTATTAGTAGTAATACCTGTTGTGCCTATCATGTTATTCTTTAAAGGAGCACACATAGGTTTGACATTCTTTCACCTAACCTTTAGCATTCAGGAGTTGAATACTTAGTCTCAAGAGACAGTCTCAGGCTAGATAAGTAATTAAGGTTCATCTTATATTAAGATACAATAGATTCCCCCTCGGAGTTGCTTATCTCTTAGCTTTGATGTACTAAGGTAAGCGATATGAATCACAGCTACAATACAGGCTTATCTGTGTGAAATTTCTGGTCCTCCTTTAGTAGAGTTCATGCTCCTCTGTGTGCTGTAAAAATACTTACAATCCCCAGGTTATCCTGCATCTGTTCTTCCTGCTCTTCTTATTTGTATTTTTGACTCTAATACAGACAATAGTAATAAACATATTAACCTTGAGACATTTTTCTCCTTTTTCTTTAATACAACTTTTTTTGTCAGCTTACAAGCATTCAATTTATTCATTTCCACAAGAACAGGTCAAATAAATTTATTTCTGTTTTAATTTCTATTTAACACCTGAAAACATGGTGTTAAAAGACAACATATGCTGTCACTGTAAATCTTGTAGTACAGATATATTTTTTGCTGAAGTCCATGAGTAATTTTGCCTTATAAATCAAATGGAAAACATGTGAATTTTGCACTTGAAATTTCATGGAAATGGAAAACATGCAAATTTTTATCTGTTTCAAATATTATTTTTTAGTTGCATTTTAGGAGACGAAGATGCTAAAACCTGGATTTCAAGTTTTCAATATCAAGAAAAACTAATGAAGCTCCTTTCCATATATTTTCCTTGTTCCCAGGAAGTTCTTGCCTTTGTGGAGAAGGGTATTTGGCTTGCACCTAAACTCAACAGATATCCTAATTTCTCCTTGAGGCCCAAGGCTATCTGCATAGTATTCTGCAGAGCTTGTGTGTAAAACCATCCTTGGGTAGGAACAGATCCTGACAAACAAGCTAGGAATGTGATAGACCTAGTCCTGGAGAGGACTGGTCATACCTACCCCATACAGAGCTTGAACCAGACTTCCTCCTGATCGGTGTGACAGTCCTGTTGTCCTAAGCTGACTTGCCTCTGTGTGTGTAGATTTTCAGTCCAAAGTGACTGAAATAACATGAGGTTTGTTTTGTTGCTTGCTAGTTGTTTTTAGGGTGTGTTGCTTTCTCAGGGGATGACACAATGTTTGAAGTAAAAGAGATGACTGAGAAAATGACCGATGTGGCCTAAAGATAAGTTGGGATATGAGGTCTTTTCAGTTTTCCTGAAGGAGAATCATTGGGCAGCACAGACTGAAAATTCTTTGTGACTGGATAGTAAGGATAAGTCTGCGCTTGCCTCTGCAAGCCAATGTGTAGAAGGAAGACAATCACTTGACTTCCAACCAGCTTGAGAATGCCTCTCTTGGAAAGTGGAAGACAGAAATCTGTCTCTCTTTCAAAAAAGAAGAAAATGTCTTCTAATTTTCTGAACCTGTTTCCTGTAACCACTATCTCCTTACAATGAGAGAGCATATATATGCATATTATTTGAGTAGTTTGCATGTTGAACAGTGAGACAATGTGACTCCCAGTATAACACTCAGAGTCTTGTTATGGGGTAAAGGGAACATGCCACGGATATGGAGCCAAGAATTTGTCATTAGCTTAATTAAAATCTTTAACAATCTTATCATAATGCAACACTTATTAGTCAAGTTACAATATTACTAACTCTCATAATCCAAATAATAGCAAAAAAACCTCATCGATAATTATAATTCAAGAAAAGATATCAATATCCATGCCTTTTCCCCAGTACTGTGGTCACACTGTCAGCATTCCTAATGTGGAAGGCACTAGTTTTTCTCAGGCAGGAAGATGATGAGGTGTCCCACTGGGTTTCCATCATCTTAAGGAGTTCAGCACCAGTGACAGAAGTCCTTTCCTCCTCAGTCCTGAGGACTGTTTTGGCTTGTTTCTAAATGTTTCCTTGCCCCAGGTAGCTGCCTTCTGCCTGCTCCCAGCTGAGTGTGAGCATGGTCCCACAGCCTACCCCAGGCTCAGCCCCCTCAGGGGCTCTTGTTAGTTGGGCTGCAACTCCTTGGGTTTTCCAGACCCATCCCATGGAGGCATTGGCAGAGCTCAAGCTCAGGCAGGAGTCCAGTGGCACTGACTTAATTGTGCTTAATCCATTCAGGAACTGAATCCTAGGGTAAAGTGATCTGGATTCTTACTTGCCTAAAGTATAAAGTAGGCAAACACCTACTGCAGTAAGAATTGAGTCACTTCTGGCAACTCAAATTTGTGAATTTTCTGTTAGGCACATAAAATTCTTATTCTCATTCTAGTCTGCTAAATATAACAATTGGATCTAGACATCATTTCCTTACTGAGCTAGGATTTTCAGATCAGAACTGTTAAATTAGGAACAGATGCAAAAGGGCACATTTGTTTGTTCAGTGATCACTCAAAGAGTACAATAGCACTGGGTGTGAGAGAAGGTGCTAACTAACTAATTGTGATTCTGATGATGGTTTTGGCACATTCAGAATTGTATAAGCAAGTAATTGACTTTGTGTTGTATATTATCACTTTTATCATCAGCACGTCAAAGAAACAGATAAATTGTCCAGCTGTCTCTGTAATATTCTCAAGTGTGTCTTTAGTAGGAGAAACCATCCTTGTTTTTTGTTTTTTTTTTTTTTTTAATTTTATTTGCTTCTACCAATGCTTAATTACAGTCCTTATAATTTTAATTGAAAATTTAATGATAAAGAGCTAAAAAATGAAAAACTGAAAGTTAAATTTAGCAATGATTGTAGAAAATAGTATAGCAGACAAACTTCTGCTGTTGCAGTTTTCATTTTTCACACTTTCGGTGAATATACTGACTACAATTAATGATGTGCTAAAAACTGAAAATAAGCATACTTAGCTTACCCTATGAAAAGCTAATCAGATTCTAATGTGATCAATCAGAGTCTCAAATCTGCAGATGTCATCCTTTTTTCTACACTACACACTATCAGTTTTAATTTTGTGTTGTTACACACAGAGGAGATGAATAGAAGTTTAAGAGGAAATTACTTTCCCTTTCTGTCCCCATTGGTGGTGTATAATTCAGTTTATTGTTAAAAGCAGTTTGCATATAGCAATAACCTTAAAGCTAATTTAAGTTTTGTTTTTATGTAAGTGAAGCAAGATTACATTGACCCTAACTCTTGCTTCCAACCAAAACAGGTCTATTGTGAATGCAACACGAGAAGAATCCTATACATCTGATTTTCCACTGTAGAAAGATGAATTATGTCACAGGCTTGGTACAAAGCTGCAAGAAAAGCCAGTTAAAGGCATCATCACGAAACTTTATAGTTCTGTATGACTCCAACTTATTTGGAGATTAAAATGACAGAGAACAAACTTTGAAGTGGTACCTCAGTATCCCTTTTCACACAATTTATCCTAAGTAAATTGTATTAGCAGCTGAACATATATACTTGTGTTATTCCATTTTTACGTGTCCTTTTCCATAGGCAGAGGTGCACATTGCTACCGCCATCTTGACTTCAGCTGCTCACGACCATACATTTCTTCCTGATTGAAGTTATCAGTCCTCTTACCTCTACTGGTTGCAAGATCACTGCTAACCCATTTTGGTTGATACGAACTCAGTTATGGACATTTCATTTTAACAAGTCTCTGCCAAGACAGTAATTCTACTATATCAGTTTACCTTTGTTGGTTGAGCTCAGAGTAATAAACACCTCAACCAATTTTAGGACAGTATGTGCAGAGAACCTTAACTGGCAGAGGGAGAAAAGATTACAGCAGATAATTCATTTGATATGTTGACCATTTAATTTGGAAAATACAGTCGTAAAATAGTGTAGATAGATTTCCTGTGTAAGGGAGGTCATAGAGTTTAATTCAGTAATTCCTACATCAAGACAATGAGACAGTCACGACTGTGAGATTTACCAGAGTTCCTGTTGCTGTTGGGAGCAGAGGATTATTTTTGACACATTGTGTGCATAGATCACAGAACACCTGTGTTTAAGTAATGTCCTCATTTTAATTAAAACTCAGATTGTGAGATATATGTGTGACATAATCTGTTACAGATGACATTGTTTCCCATCCTTGATCAAGAAACTAGTCCTATTTATTAGAATCTGTAGCTTCAGTCTTGTAATTTCATAATTTCTTCATACTCTTAGATGTAAAGGTGCAAGATTTTACAGAAATACTGAGTCAGACTTCTCACTTCTCCACAAGAAGAAATTCTATTTGATAAGTCTCTTGCTCTTAAATAGCTATGAATTGAGCTGAAACACAGAAATTTCTTTGACAGTACATGAAACAACTTTCTAAGTATCAGCAAGTACCATTGTAGTCTATGGAGACTAGCCAATGGGTGTTGAGAGCTATCTTTCTGGTCTCTGGAAGCGAGAAGTACCAGTATTGCAAATACCTAGAACTAGGCAAGATGACTCCTTCTCTTATATCTAAACCCCATCTTTTGCAATATGTATTTCTTTAAATTTGTTTACAGGATGATGCCAGGTCTCACTTTCTGTGACAGGTGACTCTGCATACACAGTGGTAGGTGAATAACTGGATATCACATGCTTTATTTTCATTAGTGTTGGGTGTATCAACTACATTTCTGAATATAAGTCTAACTGCATGTCAATCAAGGCATCTCATTGCAGGCTTCTAAATGTGTTACGAAGCTCTTTCTAGGTAACAGCAAAAAGCCTTCAGTCACTCTCGATGCTGAAGAAATGAGTTGTGCAACTCATGTTCAACATGTGCATGAAGAGAATATACAGCGTAAAGTAAAACCTAAGTAATTACTGTAAAGTGTGTGTTCTAGGGGAAAACAGGAACTTGAAGTTGATTGAAAAAAACCTCTCACCTAGCTCACTAGACTTCATAGATCATTAATATTCCTTTAGACCTACACAGATATTCTGCACAAGCTTTTATTTTCTCCTCAGCAAAATAGCACAAAATGAAACAATAGTTATGAATATAACCATGTTTTAAAAGTTAAGCAACATTTTCAGGAAAATTATTAATTACCCCATTTTGCCCATGTGCAGTAACAAATTAAAGTTTATTTTGTGTATGGGGTCATGAGAAGTAGGAACCATTAAATTCCATTTTCTCTATCGGCCTTGTAAGAAGTTTACAAGAAGTTTACACCTGCCCTGTGACATTAGGACTCAGTCAGTTGCAACACTGTCTGAGGCTGGACTTGTTAATAAATCATAGATTCATCTATCGACTTCTTCGTATTTTTACTATATTTCACGTTCCTACCATTTCTAATCAAAGTAATTGAAATATAAATGTGTTTGCAACCATTTTAGTTTGGGAATATTGATTGACCCACACAAAGTTTGAAATAGATTGTCTCATGGCAGCTTGTCAAACTAGAGTGCTTTTTTCTCTGTCCACCACTTTATGTTCCATTACTCACACCTTTCGTTTAAAACAAACAAACAAAGAGAATAAAACTCCCCAGACCTCCAGTGAAAAATATATCCATGGAAAACCCAAGTCAGTACAACTGCTGTCAGTGTGAGTATTCAAAGGATCTGCAGAGAAGACCTGAACTACGTGAACGGTCATACACATACAAAAAGAAATTACAAATATTGTCAGTGAATGTATAAGCAAAAAATTAGAGGTTTCAGGGCATAAGTGAAGACTTTTAACATAGGAAAGGAGGCCATGGTGGTTTCATTCTTATTGATCATCTAATTATTTTCTTTCCAATGGAGATTTTATTGTTGGAATGTTCTCTTCTCAGGCAGGTGAGACAAGTATATTGGTGTTATGGATGTAAAGGTTGTGAAACACTGAGTAAATTGTTCCAGAGCAGAGTGGTTAATTCTTCCTTATTAATAAGTTGGTGGCAAATATGAGCGAAGAGACACAGTGTGCTTAGGTTAGCATCTTGAAAATGTCAACAGCAATGGTAGAGATGGGAATTCTGAGAAAAATTTGAAGGAGGGAATATGAGAAGTTTGCCTCTTTGGTACAACTCTATATGCAGTATTGTGACAATTAACAATGAAGCAATAATTGTAGCTGAAAAAAAATGTGTTATTCAATCAGTTTTGGTCTCTCTTGTACAGGAAAATTGTTGCAAAACAGAAGCAAGGCCAGCAGAGGGTCCCCAGGATGAGGAGGGATCTGGAGCATGATGTATTGAGAGAAACCGAGGATGACATTTGTTCGGGTTTAAGAAAAGATGGCTAAGGGAGAGACTCAGCTGCTGTCTTCAGCAATCTGCTGGGCTTTTAAAAGAAGATAGACTCTTCCTAGAGGTGAAAAGCAAAAGGACAAGAGGCAACTCACAAAACTGTGTAAGGGAAATCCAAATTAGATACAGAGAAAAACTTGACATGTGGTTTAGGCTTGCCCAAAGAGATCGTGAAATCTCCATCCTTGGAGATATTCAGAACTCAACTCCACAGTGCCTTCAGCAAGCTGATCGAACCAGAGTCAGGTCTGAGTTTGAAACTGGCCTTATTTTGAGCAGGGATTTAAACCAGTTTGTCACTGAGGCCTCTTCTAATTGTAATTGGTCTAAAACTATTTTTTCTTGCTTGAAGCTATAACATACTTTTATGAAGCATATACATAACTTTACTCATAGGAAAGATTTTTTCAGGTAGAAACAATGTATACATAGAGACACTGTAGAATATTTTAGATGAAAAGGAAGCCTGGATAACCAGGCTTTAGTAAATGATGCTAGCTCTGGTTCTATGAAGAAAGGAACTTTGTACCAAGAGCAAACAATCAAACCAGTAACTGAAAATTTAGTAAGAAATCAAAATTAGAACTACAATGTTGTTTTTTACCTAACTGGAGACAGGCACAAATAAATTAAGTCGGAGTAGCTGAAAAAAAAAAAATAAACATAAGTCCAAGTCACTATAAAGTAAGGTCACTGTAAATTCTGGCAATGGTATTTACACGAAATCTAATATTTTCGAAAATGCAGCCAATAATCCAAGACAAATAAGAAATGCCTGTAAAACATTGTCTATGAAGAGTTGTAATCAGTAAGCAATTTCCCTGTCTTTAGTTTGGCCCATGAGTTTCATCACCTGAGTTTCTCCCTGTGTCCTGCTGAGAGAGGACAGTGCGTGAGTGGATGGGTGGGAACAGGAAAGCAGCCGCCGCATCCATCAGCCCTGGGCAGAGAACCCCTGTACTCCAAACTACTTTTAGCTAAAACTAGCAGTCCCAGTAATAAGCAAGACAAGCTGGACTTATTAATTTAGAAGTACAGTTTACTGGTATCTAGTGGGATGATTTGTGTGTCAGGAATGTGCAAGTAAAAAGGGGAGGAACTTATTTCAATAAAAATTGAGCTTAAATAAAAAACTAAACTAAAATAAACTTAGAGCTAAAATAAACTTAGAGCTGCAGTTACACATAGTATTTAGGACTCGCTGTGTATGTACAGGAGAAAGCAAAGCTGTGGTGTCTTTGATGACTGAATGGTTGTTAAAAACTGAAAGGTCTTTCTGTCCATTGCTTATCATGCTCAAAATATTAAATGGCAATTTATGAACTCAGAACTAGTTTTATTCAACATGAGGAAGGAATTTGATATTTGATCTTCTTTTAAATTCATCATGGGAGAAAAAATAGTGATAGCTCAGGTTTGAGTAATCATTACTCATGTACATTTGCTGCATGCAAAAATAGTGAAATTCAAGCTAAAGTAGGTTTGGAAGATAAATGTATGAGAAATGACATTGGGAATTAGAATTGGGAAAGCATTTTTCATTAAGAAGTTAGAACAATACAAAATCAACATGGCATAGTATAAATTAACTAAAAACTACGAAATTGATATGTCTCAATGAATTCATCAAACAGAGAATTGCAATAACTCTTTCTTTTTTTTTGCTTAACATTTTAACGATGAACTAAACTCGTAATAATCATGACTGATAAAGTTTGCAATGAATCAGGTATTAAGATAGTACTAAATAAAAATGAAGACAAAACACTCATAACAAAAAGCACTTTCAAGTGGTTTAAAGTGTGAGGTTCTTGTTATGGGATAAAAGGAACACACTATATAAGTATACAAGAATTTATTGTAAGCCTAACTAAAAAGTTAGCAGCGTAATTGAAATGCAATGAACACTTATTACTAGTTTTGTGACAACAGTTACATCATCTTAAAGCCCAAAATAATACACTGAAGTCTCTTCACAATTACACAATTAAAGTAAGGGAGGCAACAAGCATTTGGTCTGAGGCAGATGTTGAAACCAGCTCAGCCCAGCTCCAGCCAGGCCACCCTTGAGACCTCAACTCTCAGTTCAAGGCAGAGCCCAAGGACTTTCATTAGGAGTGGCAAAAATATTTTGATAGGACACAAATGAGTTCATCTATAGTTACTTTATGAAGAACACTTTAATCAGAAATTTGATTCTGAAAACACATTAAAGAGCATCTGGTCAGTAGTGGATTAATGTGGTGTTGGGGACTAAGATATTGGAATGTTTTTTGAAGTCTGGCACGAAAAATTAAGAATTTACATTTTTAAGATCTGATTACAATTTATTCGCAAAATGATTTTTATTTTTATTTAATAAAAAATAATACAGAAGTTCATTCTCAGGTAGCAGTTAGTTTGACAAAGTATTATATTCAGTATTATTCAGACTGATGGACATAGCAACTGATTCTGTTCAATTTGATGCAAATCAATCAGCTTGATTAGTAAGAGCAAAAAGACCTTTTAACTTTATTCCTGATCAAAGTCCACAAGACAGATGTCAGATAAAGTTTTGAAAGCTATCTGGTTTAAAGACCAGATAAAGACCTCAATCTGTCTAATTATTTAGATTTGTTTGCTGCATTTAGAGCATTGATCTTTCTCTCCTTCCATGTTTTCCTTTTGGATTCATTGAATCAGATGGAGGAATAGGAGGAACTGGGAAGAAGCCAGAAGTAATTTATCTCGAGGATTCTATTTAGGATCATTTACAAGCAATATGGGATGAACAGATATTTCATAGATCAAAAAAAAAAAAAAAGCGTCTTTAATGTAAAAAGCAATAGTATAACAAAAGTTTTCAGTCAAAGACTAGTGAAATCTTGCAAATGCTAAATATGTTCCAATGCTCTAGGCAGAAACAAGAGAGGGCTGACAGCTCCTAAGTCCCCTTTATTTTTCATTATATTTGTTGTTATTAATCTCTTATGACAGTACACAGTCCCATTTTATGGAGTGTTACCCTTAACCAGGTATAACCCAAGAGTCTGGGTATGTATAAAAAGATATCTCTTGTGCTAATTCTTTGTGAAAGGAAATTCTTAGAGTAGAAGACCAAAAAATCTTCCACTGTTCTTTTCTCTTAGTGGTTTTATTTCTGTATCCGGATCTCCTGATATTTCTTTAGGTACTGTCTCGAAGAGAAATAGACATATTTCTAATGTAGATTACGTGTATTGAGTAATACATGCTAAAATGACAAATGTGACTTTAAATTAGAATTTTAACAGATCTTAACATTATATGTCTTTGCATAGACCAAAATGGATCAACCCAGTTTCTTGTCAATTGAAATTTCTTAATTTTTCTGTAAAATTCAGCTACCAAATATTTCACAGAGAGATCTACATTTGCCTGATTTGTGTTGTCCCATTTGACTTAAAGGTGATTAGCATAAACGTGCCATGCTGAGGTTAGGATTAAAATCAAGAGAGAAAAAACTACAATGTAAAAGTCAAAAGTATACTTTAATGCTTCATTTAAGAGGATAATCTTTTGGCTGCTTGCTTCTTTTGCAAAATGGTTAATTGTGAAAAAAAATCCAAGAAGTATTTATTTTTAGTTGTCTGTTAAAAAAAATTTTAGTGTGCATTGACTAATTATGTTCTTATTAAGTTGCAAAGTTTTATGCTCAATTTACATATAGTGCAGTTGAACTGAAAAACTAGAGCTGTTTAGATTATAATTAGGAAAGAAATGAGTACACAAGTAAAACTTATCTCTGCCACTTAGGAAGCTGATAATTTGGAGGGAGAATACTCACCTGGATGGCATAGAAATAGGGAGAGGAGAAAAGATAGTGAATTCTGTCTCATTTTGGTGCCATATCAGTATTTGGGAGTTCAGTGGAGCAGACTTTTTCCTTTATATATATTTTTTTTTCCTCCCAAAACTTGTGTAATGCCTGCACATTAATTTACCCTGCTGTGGGACTAACAGAAACGGCAGCACACACTTGTTACCCATCACTTCATTGCAATACAATGGTTTTGTGCTAATTAAGGATATGCATGTGTTCTCAGCTGTGGCAGTCAGCAACATGTCTGCTTCCAGAGGTGATCCTGCATTAATTTTGAAGAACAAGGAACATGAACATGTGTGTATCTATGTTCTGGTAATTATTGCTACACAACAATAGCTATGTTAAGCTGGTCCTCAAACTACATAACGCTGTATACAAATAGGTCAGATTCCAATTGCATCTTCTTGTGATACAAGTCAGTACAGACTCAGTCATACAGTAGAAGGTACTATGCCAGATAATTTAGTTTAAATAGGGAGGTGTCTTAGTGGGAAGAAGTGAATAAGCTGCAGGAGTACGTACAGCCTTTCTTGTAATGCCACTACCACAGATGACAAGTGTCTTTTCTGTTTATATAACCAGGAAGATGGTAGAAAAATATCATATTTTTCTTCCATATTAAAGATTATTATTATTATTATTACCTTTAAAAACCTTTCTGATAGAGCTGGAAATGGTACAGACTCATCAAAATCTTAACTGTTGGAATCTCTATACTGTATTTAGCAATAGATTCAACAAAAAGTGATCATTTGCAGAGCTCCTATCCCAAGACTTACGGACATCTTTGTGACGCGGTGGTTTTGTTTGCCAATGCTGTGACCACTGGACTGTAATGCAGAAGCTGAATTTTCCTCTGAATAGGCTAATAATTTTTGTGGGCACATAGAGTTCTATGAGGCTTTGCAGATAAAACAAAACTTAGACAGTATTCAGAGATTCTGCGCTCAGACCTAGATCACCGTGGAGCTCTAGGCAGAGACCAGAATGGGTCTTTCTCAGTATACTTGACCTGTGGAACTCTGAAACTATGTAGTGAGGAAGTTAGTCAATGGAGGTAGCTAAACAATGAGGCAAACTGGATTATAATGTGGGTTTAAATAGATTTAGTAATCCTTGAGCTATTTATTCAGTCTCAAAAACCTTAAGCACTATGTTGGAAGTGTATTTGTGTAACACAAATAAATTCCTCATAACTTCAAATTTAAACTTTTAGCTGACATCGACGGAGAGACCTTATAGTGGCTAATAAGAATGACTATCAGAAACCTCACACATTCATTTTAATAAACTGCTTGTAGCTTAAAAGGGAAGAACCAAACCTCTGAAAAGTTGATTTTCTTTTTTTTTTTTTAGATGGAAATATGACCCCATATAATGGATTATTATCCAAAGTGTGTGTAAAATGATTAATGGTGTTATTAATTAAGCTTTTCATAAATCTTTCCACCTCTTATTACCAAAGATGAGCTACATTCCTGTCCAATTAAACCTCATTAGATGTTCAGTAAAAACAAACAAACAAAACAAAAGCCCACTGTTTTAAAAATATTTCTTGATGGATGAAGTTTTATTAGTCATCTCCAAGTCTGAAATATATAGACATGTATTAGAATTTGAAAAAAGTACCAATAGTGTAAGATAACCATGTGGATGTACGTATGGGGAGAAGATGGTACAGAAGAGCATGTTAAACAGGACAAAAATTGTGTTATGCCACTGTGTTACTTAAATTGGTACAACTGTTTTTACCTCTAACTCCTGCCACAAAGGGAATTTTCTGCTGTCACCTTTTGTTCCAGATCATCACAGACACAAGAGAATTATCTGCACATAAAGTCTTGATTCTTGAAGAAAGTAATTAAAATATAAATGTTTCAGAGTTTCTTGTTTAATGTTCTTTTTGACCTTCATAGTTAAAACTTATTTCATTTCCATACAGTCTTTTTCAGATTCTGTGAAATTTCAAAAACATTTTTGAAGAGATTTATCATAAACCAACTAATGCAATAAAACAGGCTATTTCTAGTGTGCAACATTTTCTGATCTGTTACTGACACAACCTAGAGATGTAAAGCTGTAAAATTTCTTGTCAATAGAGTTACACAGCTCATTGACATCAGTGTAAAATACTACTCATTTTAATCAGTCATTGGTAAATAATAAGTTTTTGTGCATAAAATTTTAATTGTGTCTGAAATATAAATGTTATTCTTGTTTGGTTGCTTGATTTAAACTGGACAAGTGGTTAAAAACCATAAGCTATTTTTAACAGTATTCAGTATTTTAGGCTTTGTGAAAATGTTAAATTTCTACTACTTTTTAAAAAATATTTTAATAGCTTTTAGTTTGTGTTTAGTTGGGAGTTTGCATGTGTGTAAAAAAAAAAAAAAACCTACATATATTAAGTATTTCATGGAAATATCTGGTATGGGATGAAGCCTGTTTGAAAATGCCGATCAGAAAGAATGAGATTCTGGTCACTTCTCACCAGTTCTTATCAGAAGTTTCTGATATGTCCTGCAGTAACAACTAAAGTTAAGATAGATGTCTTGAGGGGGCCAGCCCTGCCTGAAACTTCTGAAATGCATCTGCCCTCCCTAATGGTTTAAGCATGTGGGGAAAAAACAAAGCAGCTCAGATGAAGTGTTAACAACTTTGCATCCTTGTAACATATCTTCTGGAAGAAGATAATGACTAAAATGACGATCACTCAGTGCTTTTATATATGGAGAAACATGAAGAGATCTGATTAGTAAAGCCATTTGTGGCTTAAAACCACCATCTGAATTACCAAGCAATACATAACTGAAAAAAAAATCCCCTTGGGCATGGCAAAGGAAGAACACATCTAGGGTCATCCACCACTGTGTAGAAGACTAAGACTGAGTAAAAGCTAGGCTGCCAGCAGAACTTGGGCATCTTGAGTAGCTGGAGTGGGTATCCTGTTCCCCTGAGTTGACTGAACTGAAATCTTAGAATAGAAATCAGTATCCACCCTCCATCCTGCTTAGTAAATTACTCTTGGATTTTATGTCACTCAGTGGCATGGTTTTGTTCTTGTGAACACCTCACCTTGAATCTCCTTGTGACGTGTTTCGATATCCTCTTCTGCTGAGGAAGCAGAACTTTTGTGGGTTTCTTAAAAATTTGAATATTCATTGGTTATTTAAAGCATGTTTAAATCCCTCCATCTATCTATACCTTTTATGTTTTTGATCTTACAGCTTTGTCATTTTTATGCCATATTAAGAGTTTATGGAGATGACAATGCCTTACTTGCTCAAGATTAATTTTACCTCCTGTGTAAATACCGATGATTTTAAAATGAGATGTTTTCTGTATCTGCTTTTGAAAAACATTTGTTTTGATTCAGAAGTCTTGATATAAGCAAAAAGATACTCATGGTTTTATCGTTTAAGTTGTAGCTATCATCATGACAAGCCAACCATCCCCCCACATATTGTGTCGTACATGAAGCCCCTCTCCAGGGAACTGAATTGCAATCTGCTTTCTCAAAATTATACTGATTGCATATATCCTGTTCATGCCAAGAAAATACCAATGTGAGACAGTTTGTCAGTGTTTGCCTATGAATGGCAAAGCCATTTTCATAAAGTATATTGTAATTTACATCACTTACAGAAAGCAGTTATCCTTCACCAGAGAAAAGGGTGGTTGTGGTAATGAGAGAGGAAAAAGCCTTTAGGTAAAGCATTTATAGGTTTTTTCTTTCTACTTAGACATTATCGTTTCTTTTCAGAATAACAACCTGAGTAAACTGGCACTTAAGCAGAACTCCTACTGATGCAGTAGTTAAATAAAATCCTGTGGAGAAGGCAACTAGGGAAATAGGTACATTAAAAGCCCTTATTGGAAGTTTTATTTATGAAGCTGTTATAAAATTATTCCTCCATTTATAATAAAAAGTTGACCAAGTCAATATGTATGAATATACCGCAGGCAGTGAATTCTAGCTTACATTTCTAGCCTCTGTAAAAGTCTGTGTGTCTGTAACCTCAGTTCTTCCCTATAGCATATGTATATGTGTAGTCGACCGGCAGAGTTCTTTGTAGTCAGCGCGAGGGGCTCTTTGCAGTCAGCGTGCAAAGTTCTTGGACAGCACCCAGACGAGCCAATTATGATGAAAGTGAAAGCCATTTATTGTGTGTTGCGCACATGCTTTTATAGAGAGTTCTTTCAGATTTGGCAGCTACTGATTGGATACAATAATTCAAAATTCTTAATAACAAAATCACTGTTGGCAACTTTCAATCCTGGGAATGTAACCTTTGAAGCTATGTCAACACAACCTCTAAAATAACTTAGTTGTGCTAATTAATTTCTCTCAGTTTCTCCTTATCTTTCTCACGTCCCATATAATTGGATGCCTCTGCACATCTGGTTGCTTTTCTTCTTTCCCAGGATCCTTTATCAACCTTATAATTACGAAGCCTAAAGTTAGTATCATAGCTAAAATTCTACTTCAGCACAAAGCACCCCTACATATATGCATACATATATGTACATGCACATCATGAAGACATGATGACCTTTGCAATCAGTGTTTTATTCCTTTATATCTACCTGCCTTTTAGGAAACAACCTCTTGAAAGACATAAAAGATTTAAAACAAGAAACCAGATTTCCATTTAGCACTTTATACAACATCTGTGTGTTTCAGTTGTATCAAAAAAGAATTAAAAAACTTGCACCTCAATTTCCGGGAGAACACACTAGTAAAAAAGTCAGTGACAGTCTAGTGGTATAACAGAAGAGAAAATATTTTTCACTGTTAGGACAATCAATCGTTAGAACAAGTTGCCCAGAGAGGTTGTTTTCAAAGCCTGACTAAACAAAGAAATAAACAAACTGGTCTGGTCTCATAGCTTTGAGCAGAAGGCTGGATTGGTGATCTATGAAGGTCCCTTCCAAACTGAGGTGTTCTATAATTCTGATAGTGTGAGCCGATTACTTATTCATGCAGAGCTGCAGATTAAAAATATATCTAAGTATCAGGAGAACAAAACTTTGGGTAATGAATTTTCTGTCTCTTTTTAAGTATGGGTAAGACCAGAATGTATGCTAAAGCCAACAAAAGCTGATTGTTTCATAAATTTGAAACCAGAGGGACATAATATTAGTCTTACCAAGATGTGCCGATTTGGCAAGTCGGTGCACTTTGGCCACAAAATTTTAAACCCACACACTGCTCAAAGAAGGAAAATGGTCAAAATAATAATCTTACATTCAGATAATCAGAAATTCTGGAGGAAGACAGAATCAGGTTTGGATCTGATTTTTACAGATGTTCCCAGTGATCAAAACGGACTATAAAAATAAAAGTTCTGAGTGAGCACTTACAAACACTTCAGGTCTCTTACACTAGTAACTCAATAGACTGGGATTTGTATTAAAAAAATCTGGCCCATTCATCTGTCAACATTTCACCTCTGTGAATTCTATATCAAGTAGCCATCAATGTCTCATTAATCTGTTTCAGCACCTCATATGCCTGTGTACAAGATGACACACATGCAGGTACAATTCTGTTCCCAGAGTATCTTTTCTACCACCCTGGATTTAGCAGTTCCCTTATTTTCAAAATATGTTAACTACAACAGCTTATTTTTTTCCTCCATCAGCACTTCACACAACACACTAATTAGGACCTCTGACATATCACCATTCTCATCTACACAGCATTTTCTCTACGCTTTACTCTCTATAGGAGCAGTTTGGAGGGTCTACTAATTCTGATAGCTTCCAATTCTTATGAATGTTAAGATTCTTCTTAAATCCTTCCCTAAACACCATTACAAATGATCTTCAACCTTTGCTCGTGTTTACTCAAGATTATTCAGTAAATATCACAATATGGACAGTCATATTTTGCTCTATTTTATAAAGTCATGACTTTATAAACTTAATAATGACAGTTTCTACTGCAATTCACTTCTCATAGAGTGCTAAAAGTTCTCACAGACAATGTAGTGACCTCAAAACACTTTTTTTTGCCCTTAGATAGAAAATCAGTATTCTTGTCTACTTGAAAAGCAAAGCTGTTTCTCATCATGGCAAAGTTCAGCATGAAAGAATAAAACATAAATAACATATTGAATTCTTTTTAAAGATAAAAAAAAATAGGAATGCATGCACATTCTAAGGTGCGTAACATGCTTGAAAGCTGCTGTTATATTTTATCTTCTTCATAAATACCATGGAAGATTATGTACATTGCAATCTTCTATTTTCCTTAAAATGCACCAACTTTCAAAAATTAATAGTTAGATTAACTATTCTTCTTGATTTTTAAATCTATGGTTC
Source organism: Pterocles gutturalis (assembly GCF_000699245.1). Lineage (NCBI taxonomy): Eukaryota > Metazoa > Chordata > Aves > Pterocliformes > Pteroclidae > Pterocles > Pterocles gutturalis. The sequence goes on from NW_010121086.1 coordinate 26,532, forward strand.
TACTATGCAGCCTAAATGACCTATCTCAGTGCACTCCCTAGTGACAGAAATTTCAGTGCTGAAATTTGCCAGTCTGTGAAGCAGAGATGTCCGTTGCCCATTATTCACTGTCTGCATTGAGCAATCCAACACAAACAGCAAAGTGATAGCAATCCTGCTCATCTCTCAGCTTCTGCAAAGGCCACTTACACATTATGTAAAGGTCTACAGATTGAAAAGATGCAGTTTTCTCAAAAGGCAGTATTGATGACTTAGCCAAAAAATCCATGATTTTGCAGCTACCCACTCAGTGGCAAAGAATTTGTAACATGATGCAAAATTAACTTCCTTGTAGTTGTAGCAGCTCTTTGAGCTTATGCCAGATGTTTTAGTGCATTCTGGTGTAAAAATGCCTGTTCATATCATGCCCTCCTTTTGGGTTAAAAATCAACTTACGTATATACAAAGTTGATATATAGTAAATTATGGTGAAGACTAAAAATTAGTACAGTTAAATACATCTCTGGGATTGTTTTCAAACAGAGGAGAGAATTTAAATTGTTCATTCTAACTGTGTAGTATTCCACAACTTGACATTCAGAGGGGATGGCTTGAAGATAGGTTATGTTACTGAATTCTACCTCTTCAACTCAAAGAAAAATTAGAAGAAAAAGATAAATAACTTAACAGTAAACAAAGCTGAGTCAGAAAATACAGCAATCCAGTAAAAACTTGATAAGTAGAAAACTTGCAGAGTATAATGAAAGTTTCTCATGTTACCAGAAAGTAATGTACCTCTTGTATGAACTTCTATCTGATTCTCAAATCAACACTTTGCTCCTCAGTTGTTACCTTGTACTTTTAGCATATCCTACCATGCAATTTCAATAAGTTTTCCATTTTTTTCCTTTTTTTTTTCTGATGTCTTCAGCTGGCATTTAGCAGATGCATTAGGCTAATCTGTGAAAGAAAAGTCTTCAGGGACTATTAGACATGGAAGATACCCTAATATTGGCAAAGGAACCCTCTCCAGGAAATGAGCTGTGGCCTTCAGAACAAGTAATGCAGAGTAACTCATATTCACACAGGTCAGGACTAGCCATCACTTGAATGGACTGATACATCCAAACTAAATGTCTTTGGGCCCAATTCTCCTCAAGGATGCATTCAGTACTCCATGGGCTCCAAGATAACTATTAATTTTTAGACGATTTGTTTTCTACTCTCCCCCATCTGTTTGGGTTCAAGTACCAGAAATGGATACAGCAATGTTGGGTGTATGGGCTGAAGACATGGCATGAAAAAAAAAAAAAAAGTAGGGTTGTGTGCATGTACAACATGCACTGGGACAGTACCGTCTTATACTAGAGGAAGGAAACACTGGTGCAGTTTTGTCTATAAAGACTCTATGGGGTAGTTTATGGAGTGAACTATCTCCAGAACATCAACCTGGATTTGTCTGAAAATAAAATAGTTATTTCAATCAAAAAGATATCCTGAGGGTGAGCTATTTTAAGGGCTAGGGCCTAGGGATGAATTCTGGTGCTACATTATTTACCAGGAGACATATCAACTAAAATGTCATTTCTTAATCTCGAAGTCTCAAAGCTATTAATTTTGAGAGGTTGGGATAGCATGCTGGGGAAATACTGCTTCATCCTTATCTAATTCTTAAAGAGAACTGGATCTGCTACCTCCACTTGCGAGATACAGGACACCGGGTTAACAACAGCACTTCTCTGTCTCTCAATGTGACTGTCTGATAGACATGTGGCAACACTGCAGCACAGATCTCAATACTTGAGACAAGAACTGAATGGAGCACGCTGGAGACTATAAAATTCAGAGGATAACTGAGAAGACCTTGAATTATGCTGCTTTCCCCACCTCTTAATTTATGAAGGAAAGTCTAAAGAATCATATTCAATAAGAGAATGTAGCTGATGTTTAAGAAGACACAAAAGACTAAAAAATTATTTTAACAGGTATTGTTTGGCACACACAGAACAATACATGCTGCCATACTACCTTATCTTTTATTCAGTTTGGTTACAGAAATTACTTAAAAGCTATTTAAATGGATTAAAACATTACAGAGAATTGCGAAAAAAGGAAAACAGTGAACAAAAAGAGACCAGGAAGGTGAGTTGCATAGCTGTTCTATATCCTTAAACACCTTTGGTGCTTAGACATCACCTACATCAAATTACACACACTTGAAAGTAATGATGCCATTAATCTTTCCTTTCTTCTTGGCTATGCAAGGCATTAGTTAGAAGTATTACATTTGTTCATAGATTGATTAGTAGCTATTTGCAAGGGGCAATTCATGACCACTGTGCAGTTCTTTTAACTTTTTAATTGTATATGTATAATTAAATCTCTAAAAGTCCTCTATAACTCACAGTAGGTGTTGTACTTTCAGTTCAGTTGTAGCTGTATAAGTATTTGTTTGGCACAGAATAAAGGCTTATTTTTTTACCCCCCCAACCCTCAAATTTTTGCAAATAGAATTTGATTTCTGTTTCAAATATGTCTTTAAATCATGCTCTTTGAGTCCGCTTTCTCTTAGAGCTAGACATTGTTTTAATTTTAGGGATTATTTCTATAGCAAACAGTTGTTTTCTCGCTCTATAGTTTCTCTAAGTTGAAAGAGGAATGACTTGAAAAAGTCCTCCCTAACCAGCACTGTTCCTTTCGTAAATTCTAACAGACATGTAGCAACTGTCTCTCTCCCCTTTCCCTGTCAAAAGAAAGCTGAACCAAACAAAACCAATTAGCTTGGAAGAGGTTCTTTGTTTGCCATACCAAAAGATTTTGCTTATCAGTGAACTTCTATTTTCATGGAATCACAATTTTGAGATTTTGAAACATGCTCAAACATTTCACGAGACCTTTAGAGCAGTGGAGCATGTTCTTTGCTTCATGGGGAGTGATAGTTTTCTTAACATGTCTGACTTTAGAAATAGAAAGCACTAGTATTAAGTGTATTCTGCCTCACTTCCTGCTTCTTTTGAAAATTAAAGCAGGATTGTTAAAAGTGTAAAAAAAACATATGGACCTTCCGAATTTTGTCTGCTGTCGGCAGATAGTTTGTTTTTTTTCTACAAATCTGTGTTAGAGAAAAACAGAAAAGTCAAAAGCAGCCACATGACTGCTAGGTACTACTGTAAACCAGCTATTGTTTACTAACGGAAGAGATACAGCTTTACAGAACTCGGATTTGAGTATTGAAGCCAACAAACTTCAAAATAATCACTCTTCTTATAATGAATGCTGAAGGTTTTTCACAAACTTGACCTCCCTCAAGAAAGTTTCTCTAGCATGGAGAGCAGGAATAATGGAAGAATTTTATTTGGATACCTACTTCAAATTAAGGGAAGTAAAGTTCTCTCACAGCAAAGGTGAACAATCTAGCTATTTGGCTTTTGTGTGCAACAGGGATTACGGGACATAAGAAAAGCATACTTCCTTTTCTTTTTGAGAAAAGGCTTTTTTTTTTTTTTTTTTTTTTAATTGGAACAAATAGAAAGAGTCAGCATATTGTAAATTCAAATTCTATGATAAATGTATTCCAAAAACTTACTTTTGCCTAAGCTTCTTCAGAGTTCTGTTTAATTTTGAGCAGTCCTGATATCATAGTACTTGAAATCTTTGACAAGCCAGCTTTATGTCTGCCTGTAGGTAAACAGGAATATTCTTGTGATTAGGAACTGCTCCTTTTTTTCCAGTTTCCTGCCTAATTAACTACCTCATATGAGGTACACAGCTACTGTGTCAGTCTTTCATGGGCCTCATTGTGGTCCTGTCTTTCTACCTTAGGCTTTTTAGCCATTTGCTAAAGTTATCCAAGAATTTGTATCTCTTTATAATATGAGCAATATAATGAGATAATTACCATATCTGGGATTTCAGATCATGATGTCAAGGTTGTATATCACATGTGAGAGAGTATTATCTGAGGAGGGATAATAGAATAATAGATGATAGTATTGCAACTTTTGCTGAAGCAGTGTCATGGGAATAGGCTAGAGAGAGGAGGCAGGACCTGGAGCCTGCAGGAGTATCTCCTGAAACAGTCTAACTCCTGACCTGCTCTGGGTTTTGTCTTGGGAAATACCTAGCAAAAGGCCTATGTTAGCAGGCATACAGTGTGGAGAATCAGTGGAGAAGGTTCAAGCCAATAATGTAACTGAAATTTAAATGCCTAACACTAATAGAGAAGGTATGTCTACACTGAAGAAAGAAGTTCTGTGCAGACATCCCTGAGTAAGAAGGACTAAAATTAGTGAATGTAATCAAGGGAGTGAAATTCTGTGAGAATGTCTTATGAATTTGAGTCTGGTACCAACAACTCTATCTTCTGGACATAAACTGGGTCATTCAGGGCAGTAGAGAGTGATTGCTACATATTGCATTTCAGGGTTTAGGGTTCGGCACAGAACACAAGTGTCTGTAAATCTATGGCATAGACCTCAAAAACCCTGTAATTTTGCATAATGGCCTAAAAGAGTCCAGAATGTCTAAAAATCAGTTATGATGGTCAAGTTGGTTGGATACATATTCATAGGTTTCTAACTACACAAAAATCAATAGAAATTAATTACATATATAATATTGAAGATCTGAGTCTGAATTTAAGGTTTCTCTTTAAGAATGAACAGGATGTTTGAACCTGGACAGCAAGAATATCTAATTTCTCTATTTGTGAAGGCTTTTTTTTGTTTATACTGTCATGGCTGCATGCTTCTAAGAGAATTTTTTTTTTTCAGTACAACACTACATAAGTGAATCTGATTTTTAATTTAGATATTTACTTGATAAGGACATGGGATGAACACTAAAAAATTATCTAAAAAACTGTGGTCTGGATTTTATTTTGTTGGAGGGTAGAGATGTACAGCTTGCATCTTGTGTTGTGACTCTGGATGGAAAAAGACAGGTCTTGTATAATGAACAACTGTTGCAAAGTTGAAATGAGGAAATGAAGAAGAATTTGTCACAGACTGAAGTCCACAAACATGGAGGATGCTGTGAGCATAATAGTCAGGAAAAAAAAAAAACCACAAAAACATTAGCCTTACCAAGTAATGTTACAGTGGAAAGAAGTGATGTCAGGAACAAACACTTTCACATACTTATAGATATGCTGCAGTCTTGAAGACTGGAAAGCCCTGTGGATTGTTTAATCCTAAACCAAAATGATTTCTAAGAGTCCACAGCTGAGTACATAAATCCGGAAGCTCATTTGACAAGATTTCTTCTTATTGGGAAGCACAGAGGTTTCTCACCTCACTTCTCCCTCTTTTTTTTTTTTTTTCCCCTTCCTTTTTTATTTTTTCTTTTTTTTTTCCTTTATTATGTCAAACAGCTGCAAATAGTATTCACTCCTCCATGGTGCTATGTCTCAACCATTGCCAGAGGACACTATTTTTAATGGATCACAAGTTTGCTACAAAGCAGTAGTCCAAAGTTCCTAAAGAATACATTAACCATACAATTTTTTATGTAGCAATGACTAATTCCGCTATATGAATTATATTTATAGACCAGTATTACACAAATGAATGTCCATGTCAGAAGATTCTTGGGATAAGAGAGTTTGGATAGGTTTACTAGACTTAAAACTACCAAGAACAGCAAAGACATTTTATACTTGCTTGGAAACATTTTTGATATGTTTTTTACATCAGGAAGATGCAAAATGTATTTGTAACATCTTTGTACAGAAGTAAAAGACTAGAAAGAGACACTCTAGGGATACTGCTTTAGTTAATAAATGTCATAATCGGACATCCTGCAAAAATATTATTTTCAGGCTCTACAACAAGAAAAACTTGGTGTGCTCTTCAGAGACTGCACAAGAAGTTAATCATACTTACAAACTCATTGGGTTTCCTTACATTACCATTTTGATTTCCTTCATCAAAACCAGCAGCATTTCCTTGTAGTAGAAGATATATATATATACTATATATGAAATATATATAAAAAATATACATTGGTTATTTATTTATTTATGTAAGTATGCATAAAAGCATATATATATGTATGTTTAAATCACAATTAAATGTGTTGCTGGTTTATATAGAAGGGGATCTGGATTTGGTATTGCTATTTTCAGATACAGGATGGAGCAATCAAACATAAAATATATGCATCTAAATTGTGCTTTTTGTTACAACATGAAGAAATTGTTACGTAGATCTAATGTTTAGCATTTGTTATGAAGTATCCAGCTATAACTACCTTATGAGCTTGGTACCTTTTTTTTGAAAAACCATTCCAATTCTAAAACAGAGGTAAGTGTCTGATATTGGATGTACACATCTACACATGTTGTAGATGAAACCACTAACTTGTGTGTGCTTGTGTTCTTATGTTTTCAGGTAAGTGAAATTAAAGGAATGACTCATTGTTAAGGTGAAGCCTGATATCCTGTTGGGTAAGATAAGTATCCACAGGAATACGATGAGAATTCCTTTGCATCAAGAGATATGTTTATAGGATCAGAGGAAACTGCTTAAATTTGTGCCAGGGGAGATTTAATTTGGATATTAGGAAATATTTCTTCACTGAAGGGTTATCAAACATTAGAACAGGCTGCCCAGGGAAGTGGTGGAGTTATCATCCCTGGAGTTATTTAACAGACGTGTAGATGTGGCACGTAGGGACATGGTTTAGTGGTGGATTGGCAGTATTAGGTTAACAGTTGGACTTGGTGATCTTAAAGATCTTTTCCAACCTAAATGATTCTATGAAATCTTCTTGAGAACCTTAGGCTTATCTCTTTCACTAAGTGGCACCTACTCCTGGGATTAAGTCATTTTTAACAGATAGCAAATCATTCGAACTCTGAATAAATACAATACATACATATATATATAACTGATTTCATGTACATATGTATGCATATTATAATAAATAAATAGTGCATGAATATATGATATATATATACCTACGTAAATTAAATGTGTGTGTATGTCCATATAAATGATTTTTTTTTCATATATATACCAAACTTCCGTGATATGCTTATAATATACACATTTGGGTGCTATAACATTATGAAATACAATTCAAAGCAGAGTTCCACATGTGAATAAGCCAACAGATGGCAAAAATCCTCTAAGGCAGTCTGTGTACCAGAGTATAAATACCGCTGCAGTAAAACTAATCACAAGAGGAAAGTAAAGCCTGTAGATGATATATCATTAAGCAAAACAGTGTAAGAATTGGGGAGACTCTGCTTGGCTGATTCAGTGAATCTCACCCTGTCACAAGTTATTGTCAAATTTTCTTTTCTGAAGTAGAGAAAAAAGATTATTGATTTTAATGACTGAGATATAGTTGCAGGGAATGGTGTGGGGAGACGTTATCTTTGTCTTTAATGGGTACAAGAATTATCTCTAAGCCCTGGACATCTTTGAAAAAAGTATTCTGTGATGGCACTGAACTTGAAGCTGTGTAAATAAAACTATAGGTGATGATTGCAAGACTTATTCCAAAGTGAAAGTACAGCTTTCTGCCAGCATCCATCTTGGGTAGCACGGATAAATTTCCTCAGTATGTACTGCCTTATGCTTCTTGATTTACAGCCTGGAAGTTCAACTTTCACTTCCATCTCTCAGTGGCCTCCCATTTACAATTTCCAGTGTTAAAGATGTAGCAACATTTTGTTACGACGGTTATATGAGAATAATTTTTGAAAAACACAGTTGCTTTTTTCCCCCAAACTTTGCAAGAATATCAGCCCAAAGTTTGCCACTCACTTCTGAGGTTCAGTGCAGAAGAGTACCAGTACTTGCTTACAACATCTCAGTGTGGTCCTACTTAAACCAATTACTACAAAACAAACATTTGTAGGATCCTATCAGCTAGGTAAAATAACAGTTTTGTTTTCCCAATTTACAGTATTCAATCACAGCTCTCAGATTAACTGTTATCTGTTTCTCTCCAGCTAGCCACACAACAGCTACTCATAGCTGATGTGTGAAGGAAATCAGGCTTTTTCTGGGCAAAAACAAGTCTATTAAAAACATTTTAATTGATCAACAAAAATGTATTACTAAATAGTTCCTTTGTATATCTGATTTATTAATTTCAGGAAAAGGAGAAGACATGAGTGAGACAAAAAAAAAAAAAGAGATATAAGGAGAAAATGAAATGCTTCTCTGAAACAACAACACTGCTCTGACACAAACAAAAGGCAAAGAGCTAAATGCAAAGACCATTGGAGAGAGGGTTGAAGAGCTGTCTTGTAGAAAAATCAATTAATGAAACATAGCTGAGAGGCACCTTTGAAAGAGAGTAGAGCGTTCCAGTCAGGAGGAAAGCAGGCAGAAGAAACCGATTTGCTGAAGGATACTTTCCTCATTCACATTTGCCACTACAAGACATTAAAAACAAAGGAAAACAAAACAAAAACACAAGCAAGAAAACAAAGACCCAAACCAAAACAACACAAGTGGAAAAAAAAAAACCAAACAGTAACTATCTTATTACCACAATAGGGAGTAAACTTTTCCAACAGGCTTCTGTTTTCCACTGTGTCTTGTGAAAATAGGAAAATACACATTTAATGTGATTACTTCTGAATTTTATTTACTGTTATCTAATCACAATAATGTTTAACAGATTTTTTGTTCAAGTTCAGTAATACTGTAACCTGAAAAGGCAAACCTTCAAATTAATTGTGGAATTATTGTAACACATTTACAAAATCAGGTAATCAGTTATTATCTACTCTAGAAAATGAAGATACAAGAATATTGTTATTACTGCAGAGGATATATTTGTATCTGTGGTGTTTAGGTAAAACCAGACTTTAACAGACAGTTAAAAAAATTACCTTCAATATTTCTATGTATTGTTTACCTGTTTTAAAAAACTGTAGACTGGTAACTGCAGACCAAATGGATACATACACTATTATCCAACTATATTCACCCTTTTTACATTAGAGAAGAGGTATCTATTTCTATGAATATACACATATACATACACACCCATGTGCATATATGTATATATACAGACACATCCATATTTATTTACAAATACGTATCTTTAGAGATATGTTTCTTATAGATGCATTTAGACAAGTAGTGGGTGAAAGCAGACCCCTGAGAACCAAGTAACTTTTTCATTAAATGAACTGTATATACTCAGAAATGTTAATATTCAAAAAATTAATTATAAACCACAAATTATCTGAGCATAGCACAAAATCGAATTATAAAGATTCAAAAGGAATCTGCTTTCTGTTAGAGCATTCAGGGCATCAGTCATCCACTTACTCAAGTCAGTGTCAAAGCTCACACTGCCTTCAGTATTCTAAGGCCAAAGATTAAGTCTGTCTAAAAAAAAGGAGAAAGAAAACCTCACAGTGAATTGTAAGAAAGCATCAGAAAAATATGATAGCAGAGGTAAGCATTAAATGCCCAATAAAAAAATAATGGTTAGGTAATTAAAGGGAAAACAACTGTAACTGAAATCAGTAATAATTTACTTCTGATAATGCCAGATATAATTAGTTATCACTATTGTAATTCTTCAATTTGTTATTTATTTGGGGCATTTCGTCTTGTAGTATGAATCTAAGCATTATTTAAAAAAAAAAAGCATACATATCCGCATATACTCATACACACATACATATTTAAAAAGAAAATAAAGGAGTTAGAAAGAGTTTCTTCAGCTACTCTGTAGAAAATGACCTTAAATACACAGTAGAAGGCACAGTATGGTTCATAATGTCAAAGCACACTCAGAAATCCAAGTCTATTTGCAACAAAAATCAGAAAGAATTAAAAAGTGCAAGATGGATTTTACAAGCCTGATAGAAAATTTTCTGATGTCAGAGTAAGGATTCTCAAGTAGCTAGATGCAGTGAAAGGACTGCATTACATTATGGTTTATGAGTGTTCATCTGTGTTGTTTATCCACTGCATTTCCAGGGGATTATAGTGCTTCAGCTGTTTGGACCAGGCAGGGCAAGAATTTTTCTCACATGCAACTAATTGCAAAAAAGTCTGTGTAGATAAAATCTCAAACTTCAAATACTTTAGTACAAATTATTACAATTATAAAAATCAACTATTATCAATACATTTATGAAAATGGACTTAATTGTGTCTGCTTTCTCAATGTATATAATCTGTTTTTTAGATTTTGCTGCATCAGCCTGCTTCCAAATCTGATTATTTGAAATCTCTGGAAATGGATTTGGAACCTTAGAAAAATGTAAGATTATCATCTGTTCTAGTTTTGCTGAGAGCCAGATATATTACAACATTATCTTCCCAGCTGAAAGGTAATAAAAATATTTCAGTGTACTTTACAAGTTATTGAAAATAATGTTTAATTATAAATTTGATGCTGCAAATGAATAAAGATCTCTATAGAGAATTAAAATGGCTTAGGGCCAGTGTCAAAGCAGTTCTATCCATATTTTATCCAGAGTTTACTTATTTGTGAAAGTTTGTATTTTTTCCCTGTATGTAGATATGTTGAGAAGTGTTCCCCCAAGTGTATTCCCCCAAAGAAATAAATTCTGGATATCGTGTATTTTTCAGTGTCTGGCACATCCCCAGATTTTAAAAATTATTCTTATCTAAATGATGAGTGTCAGAAAGAGCAGAGGTGCAATGTCTAAGTCTCAAGAGGACTCATTAAACTGAGACTCATTAAACTAATCTTGCCCTTGATGTTCATGCACGAGTATCATTCTGTCAATATCCCTGGAAGGATATTCATCTCCATAGCACATCCAGGTGCACAGGCTGTATAGGTTGCATGCAGGATTAGCTGTAGTAAAAAAGGAAGCAACAGGTGACTTAGAATTAAAGCCTGAGCTTTCATCACAAGCAATATTGTGACTGCGATAGCACTATAACTGACTTGAATTTTTTGTTATATGTAATGATCTACAGAGGGTGGAAGCAAGGACAGGTAGCCTGGGAGAAATACAGATAAATTGTCCAAGCAGACAGGGATGAGGTTAGGAAAGCTAAAGCCCTGATAGAATGAAATCTGGCCAGGGACGTCAATGGCAACAAGACAAGCTTCTATAGGTACATTGGTGATAAAAGGAAGACTAGGCCCTCTCCAGAAGGAACTGCGAGACCTGGTTACCCAGGATATGGAGAAGGCTGAGGTACCCAATGACTTTTTTGCTTCCGTCTTCACTGGCAAGTGCTCAAGCCACACTCTCCAAGTCTGAGAAGGTAAAGGCAGGGACTGGGAGAATGAAGAACCAGCTATTGTACTAGAAGATCAGGTTCAAGACCATCTAAGGAACCTGAAGGTGCATAAGTCCATGGGACCTGATGAGATGCATCTGTGGGTCCCGAGGGAACTGGTGGATGAAGTTGCTAAGCCGCTATCTATCAAATTTGAGAAGTTGTGGTCTAGTGAAGTTCCCACTGACTGCAAAAGGGGAAACATAGCCCCTATTTTTAAAAAGGGAAATAAGGAAGACCTGGGGAGCCACAGAGGCTAGTCAGTCTCACCTCTATGCCTGGTAAGATCATGGAACAGATCCTCCTGGAAACTATGCTAAGGCACATGGAAAACAAGAAGGTGATTGGTGACAGTCAACATGGCTTCACCAAGGGCAAATTGTGCCTTACAAATGTGGTTGCCTTCTATGGCAGTGTCACAGTGCTGGTGGATAAGGGAAGAGCAACTACTGTCATCTACCTGGACTTTGACACTGTCCTGCATTACATCCTTGTCTCTAAGTTGGAGAGACATGGATTTGACAGATGGACCACTCAGTGGATAAGGAATTGGCTGGATGGTCGCACTCAAAGAGTTGTGGTCAATGGCTCAGTGTCCAAGTGGAGATTAGTGATGAGTAGCATTCTGCAGGGGGTTGATATTGGGACCAGTGTTTTTTAACATCTTTGTTGGAGACATGGACAGTGGGACTGAGTGCACCCTCAGCAAGTTTTCTGATGACACCAAGTTGTGAGGCGCGGTCGACACACTGGAGGGAAGGGATGCCATCCAGAGGGACCTTGACAGGCTTGAGAGGTGGGCCAATGCAA
>NW_010121086.1:38613-39502 GCF_000699245.1 Pterocles gutturalis
CAAATACAGGCTGGGTGGAGAATGGCTTGAGAGCAGCCCTGAGGAGAAGGACTTGGGGGTGTTGGTTGATGAGAAGCTCAACATGAGCTGGCAATGTGTGCTTGCAGCCCAGAAAACCAACCGTATTCTGGACTGCATCACAAAAAGTGTGACTAGCAGGTCGAGAGAGGTGATTCTCCCCTTCTGCTCCACTCTTATACTGCATTCAGCTCTGGGGTCTCAGCACAGGAAGGACACGGACGTGTGGGTTCGGGTTCAGAGGAGAGCCACGAAAATGATCAGAGGGCTGGAAAACCTCCCCTGTGAGGACAGACTGAAAGAGTTGGGGTTGTTCAGCATGGAGAAGAGAAGGCTCCAGAGAAATGCTATAGCAGCCTTCCTGTACTTAAAGTGGGCTACAGGAGGGATGGGGAGGCACTCTTCATCTGGGAGTGTGCTGATAGGATGAGGGGTATTGGTTTTAAGCTGAAAGAGGGTAGATTTAGACTAGACATTAGGAGGAAGTTATTACTGTGAAGATGGTGAGGCACTGGAACAGGTTGCTCAGACAAGTTGTGGATCCCTGTATGTGTTTAAGGCCAGGCTGGATGAGGCTTTGAGCAACCTGGTCTAGTGGGAGGTGTCCCTGCCCATGGCAGGGGGGTTGGAATTTGATGATCTTTAAGGTCCCTTCCAACTCTAACCATTCTATGATTCTATGATTTTATGGCTATATGATTCTATGTTTTGTTTTTTTTTTTTTAAACATCCTTCTATAGCTAACCCCCAAAACCCGTTGTGGCACACAGGTACCCTTGCTCTGCCTGGCCTCAGGGGCTGTGCTCTCCGCTCCCCTCCCCGGCTGTGCGGGTGCCCCTCGCCCCACCCGGTGGCAGCTCCAGGGCCGCCC
>NW_010121087.1:0-750 GCF_000699245.1 Pterocles gutturalis
TTATTTTCCTCATTTCCTTTTTATTCTTTCCTTTTCCTTGTCCCCTTTTTATTCTTTTATTTTCCCCGTCTGCTTTTTATACTTTTCCTCCTCTGCTTTTTATTCTTTTCCTCCTCTGCTTCTTATTATTTTCCTCACCTGCTTTTTATTCTTTTCCTCGCCTGTTTTTTTCCTCGTCTGGTTTGTATTCTTTCCTCATCTCCTTTTTATTCTTTTCCCTGTCTACTTTTTATTCTTTTCCTCGTCTCCTTTTGATGCTTTTCTTTTCCTCATCTCCTTCTGATTCTTTTCCTCGTCTCCTTTTGATTCTATTCTTTTCCTCGTCTCCTTTTGATTCTTTTCTTTCCTCGTCTGCTTTTTATTCTTTTCTTTTCCTGGTCTGCTTTTTATTATTTTCCTTGTCTCCTTTTGATTCTTTTCCTCCTCTACTTTTTCATTGTTTTCCTCATCTTTTTATTCTTTTCGTCATCTCCTATTTATTCTTTCCTTTCCCTCGTCTGCTTTTTATACTTTCCTTCATCTACTTTTTATTCCTTTCCTCGTCTGCTTTTTATTCCTTTCCTCGTCTACTTTGTATTCTTTCCCCTGTCTGATTTGTATTCTTTCCCCTGCTTTTTATTACTTTCCACATCCGATATTCTTTTCCTCGTCTGCTTTTTATTCTTTTCTTTTCCTCATCTGCTTTTTATTCTTTTCTTTTCCTCCTGTGTTTTTATTATTCTCCTCGTCTGCTTTTTATTCTTTTCCTTG
>NW_010121088.1:0-48566 GCF_000699245.1 Pterocles gutturalis
CTTTAATTCTCTCCCCCACCCCCAGGATGAGGGAGGGTGAGCAATCGGCTATGTGGAATTTGTTTGCTACTAGTTGGGTCAAAACCACTACAATCACTGAGAGGTAAGTATCTGCTTTCATATGCTACTGCTGGTGGTTATTTGGGGGAATCTGGGCACAGCTCATTAGCAAGTGACTTATACATCATTAAATAAATAATCTAAAATAACAAAAATAGTTTCTTACCTAAACAAAGGAGATATATCAAAATGTTGAAAGGGGCAATTTAAACTTGTGAGCACTGCTCCTTTTGTCAGAGTAACTTCTAGCAGCATCTCTGAAAAACAAACTGAATTCTAAAGAAGACATTCAACAAATTCTAATGACTTCTGCTTAAAAGGAGATACTTATAGTTTTACTTTTTTATGCATTTCCACTTCCTGCTTCTCTTCCAGGTAGACACTGAAATACTCTAAAATGGAGATGTAAGACTAACTTTCCTCTTTGGCATTGCTGAAAAGAACTTGGTGAAATACAGAAATACAGATCACTGTTTTGTACACAACTGATCCCATTTTTACACAGCAGATCAAAACAAAGGTGAAACTAAAGTTGCAATTGCAAATATGAATATCAAGTAACTGAAGAACCACCTGGACAAATATAGATGCACTATTCTCAAAGGCACAGACTTGGCTACCAGAACAGATACTAGCAGGAAGAGAGCCTATCTGAGGAATTCTGTAGTACAAAACACAGAAGAAAAGATGAAGATCCCATGTCCTCTTACAGGAAATCTCAGGGCTTGGAAGGTATAAACGTAAATCAGCTTGTCAGTAAAACACACAGCTACAATAATACCTGCTAATCACATTTCAAATTCTAGATTTCTTGGGCAATGCCTGCGTGCATATTTTCTAAAGCACGCTATTTTTCCAACATATAATCCAAGAATCATATCCAACAACAAACCTGTGAAGCATACCCTAACAACTCTTCATGAAAACATCCCCACTTCTGATATGACTAAGCACTAATAATGTTCTTCCAAACAATCTTCCATTTGCTGGAAACAGGCCCCTGGCTAAAGCACAACAGGCATATACTTTAGTAATCTCTTGATTACCTGGATACAGCCTGGAACACCTAATAAATCTGCCTATTTTTCAAGTGGAGTGGGATTGATTTCCCCAGGGTTTCTTTGTCAGTTCCATTTTAGTACTTAATATGAAGAGAAAATTATCACAGAAGGTCAAATCTGACATGAAAAACTAGAAGGAGTATACACTGATGAAGAGTTTTGCTACATTTAAAATAAACATCCACTTGCTTTTTCTTAGGCCTTATCTTTGTTCAGTCTTTATTTAACACCACATATGCTTCATAGCTTGTAACAAGCCCAATCACAGCTTGGCAACATGCTCAAGTAGGCAGGAATTTGAACATTTGAAGAGTAATCACGTGGAAAACGGGGTGTTTTTTCCTACCATTTTGGTATCAGTAAATAGCCAAAGGTATCTACCACAATCATGACTTCTTACTGCAGAAAATTACTTGAAATGTGAGGTCTAAATAAAAGTTTGTGACATACTGACAATTTTAATCCTCAATTATCTAACCAAGCCAATTTAATGAACAGATTTTACATTCTGTATATGTTCTATTTTCATGTCAACTTTCAATAGTATAAATTAATTATATATTGACTTACAGGTAAGTTTAACCATTGGTAACAAACAACATAAAAATGTTTGTTCTAATCCTCCTTGTTCTTTCTTGAATTTAAACCACAAATTTGACAAGAATTTGTACTAGATTTTTTCCTTTTACTGTGGTAATGGAGAATTAAATTTTTTTTTAAGAATATTTAAAAGCATTGACAAAAGAACATGAATTTTTAAAAAGGCAAGAAGACAGGACTAATGATACTACAAATAATTAAATAATAGACATAGCCAGGTTATAAAAAATGTAAATAATTACATTTAGTATGGATTAATGTAATTATACGTCTTAATTTTTATATTCCCTACCGTGAATATTTACCTCAAAGTTTAAAATGTCCTTTAAAGTTTTAAAGGCAAATCTTTCAAGTAATTTCAATATATTGCTGCACAGATAAAATGTAGAAGTCTTACAGTTTCAAGAAACTGCATTTTTCAGATTTATCTATAAAGCTTGGAATATTGTCCAAGTATACTGTGCTATCAATCATTAAGCTTTTATCACAGTGTTTAAACTCTTCATATCAGCACTTACCTTCTCCCAGATTTCAGGGTCAAATGCCACAAAATTTTATTCTTGCAAATATTGTACAAAGCCAGTTTTGTCAATTTATTTTGATATTCTCATGTATGAGAATTTCTCATGCAAGTCCTTTTTCATGTTTACTCTCCATTAGACAATGCTATGCAAAACAAAGGAAATCAAGCTCGGAGTACTTTTGCATTTCACTTTTGAAAGGAAGTAAAGAAAGTGTATTTTACCTGAGTCTCCACACCTTGCTCAAGCAACCTTTTAGCCTGATTTTCCACCTCAAGCCGAGCTCTTGCAATAAAAAGCAGGTCATTTTCAATTACTTCTATTCCAGACAGATCAATCCCTTGAGAAAGGTAATCTATAAAAGCAACAAGACATTGATAAGCATGACATAGGATAATGGAACATTCTAAACATGTTAAAACCTTTAGAAGTTACAGTTAGTTCCAAGGGACATTTTTGCATAAAACATGACAAGAGAGCACATCAAAGTAATGTATTATACCAGAAAAACTGAAAATCAAAATATTATTATTCCTGAAAACTTGGATATTGAACACATTGAATTTACTTCACTGCACTTCTCTAGACCCAGACACAGCCAAAGAGGTGCACAACATGAGTTCCAGGAACTTCAGAATCTCAGTCACAAGCAGGAAGGGGCAAGAAGTCATCTCCTTGTCCCAAAGGATTAACAAGATAATTAAACTACTCTAACCAGGTGTTTAAATTAGCATAATTTGCTCTAAGATCTGAAATTCCAGATGTTAACAGATTTAAATTATACTTCATGTATTTAAAATGCACTTCTAAACATTTGGGATCAAACACAAGAAAGGCAAGAGAAGAAAACTTTTTTTTTCATTTTTAATCACAGAATCATCACAAAATTTATCATCAGTGTGGAAACCACCATCAGTAGGGCGTCTACAGATCACTGGGCTGGACTGGCGACTGCAGCAAGATAATCTGTTCCAACTTAATTTTTGTCACTTGCTATGTAGATTTGGCCAAATCACTTAATCTTTCACTAATAGCCACTTAGTAATGAAAGCACTCCAGCAAGTAGAAAACCCAACACTTAATCTCCCTTTATCAAAGGAGGTTCAAATTTGGTACATCCTTACTCCCAGACACATTCACTTTCTTTTAAAGGGGGCAACATTGCAATGCTGCCTCTTGAGACTATTTAGGCTTTTCACATGGGACAATTTTAGATATAAAACACAACCCAGAGAGTAAAAATGAGGTTTTCACGCTCCCTGTGGCCCCTGACTTCTATGTTCCCTCCTGTTGGCTCCTTGCCTAATCTTACACTCCTGATCTAATCTAACTAGTGACTTATCTTTGAAAGAAGGTGTTGTGGGTTGACCCAGCTAGCAGCAATCAACACCACACAGCCATTTGCTGACCCTCCCCCCTTCCTGCTCTCAGGAATGAAGGAGAGAATTAAAGGGGTGAAAGGAAAAGAGACTCGTGGGTTGAGATAAGAACAATTTAATAACTACAATAAAATTGAAAATAATTATAATAATGATAGTAACAATAATAGTAATATATACAAATATACAAATGAGTGATACACAGTGATACTGCTCACCACTCGATGACCAAGGCTCAGCATATTCCTGGCTAATGATCCCGAGCATCCAAGAGCCAACCGAGGGAGTGAGATGATCCTGAGAGAGGGGAAACCCAGAAGGAGCAAAACCTTCCAGACAGATCCTCATCTATACACTGAGCATGACGTGCATGATATGGAATATACCATTGGCCAATTTGGGTCTCAGTCATAAAACTGAGGTCAAATCCTAGGCTAGGAATTGGGTCTGTGCTCCCTCCTGGCTTCTCCTGCACCTGTAGACACACACTGGCACAGCAGAGAAGCTGAAAAGTCTGTGACTGCCTGGCAGCAACTATAACCATCAGTATGTTGTCAGCCTTTTCTCAGCACAAATCCAAAACGTAGCCTCTTACTAGCTAATATGAAGAAAGTTAACTCTGTCCCAGTCGAAATTAGGACAGAAGGGCTAGAGGATGCCTCTTCCCAGATGTCTTTGATTTGTTAGTGACACTCACTTGGGATGCAGGAACTGTACATTCAACTTCGTTCAGGCTAATCAAGACCTATAGCTTAGATGGGCTAGAACTCAAATAATTCAAATGTTATGCAATTACAACTGTAACTATTACACATTTTTGCATATCAACCCGATTATGGCCACTGCTCTGAAATCCATTTTCCTGGAATATGGAAAGCATGACCTGAGAACATCTACTGCTTTAGGCTCCTCCAAGAACAGACACACCTCTCCACTTAGAACTCTGAATTACAACATAAATTAGGTGGAAACTGGATGATTAAATTTATAAAATTAACATTTCTGAACACATCTGGGTCCCTTAGATTAGATCCTCAGAGAAATGTAAAAGCAGTCTAGGAAGGTATCCATTGAACCTGAGGAACCTTCGAAGTTAAACGCTTCTTTTTTTATTTTTTTTCCTTTTTTATCTTTCTAGATTTAAATCATACCAATTACCCATGTCAAGGTAGTCTAGACCTTTACACAACTGGTCATCTCCAAGATAACACAGGATTACTCTCATTGATACATTTTTCAGGATTTTGCTAAATCAAGCAGGTCTTCCACTGCTTCTTTTGAAAGAACCAATAAAACTACCACAATAACGGCCAAGGCATTTCACCCAGTGTCAGACACTTCCTGCATACGACAATGTTCCACTATTTCCATTTATAACCAGCCCACTATGACTTCCTAATAAAGTTACCTTCCTTTTATGTCCTCCCAGTAAGTTTATTAAGGCACTGACTTAAATTCCAACTAAGCTAACTGAACTTCTAAATCTTTGCCAAATAACCTTTCACTTTAGTAGCCAATTATTTTTGTTTACTCACAATAAACTAATCTAAGCCTCAGATTAATTTTAGCAACCACATGTTCACAACTGAATGGAAAATTCTAAGTGAGTCACTTCACAGCTCTGCAGAGAAGAACATCCTCATACCTGCATATGAAAAACACCACATAAGAAAACGAAACAAAAAGTTTAGAGAAGTACTGCATTATGCTTAGTAAGGCATAAAGGAAATCAACTTTCTTAATAGTACTGTATGTCAAATAGGTTTTACTCCACTAAGAACAGGCCTACAAATCCTTTTGTCTGTATGCATTTGTTTAAAAATGGATCAGAGAAGTCAAAGGACAGCTGAGCAGCAGGACAGCACACATGCTGCACAGGCTACTAATGAAGCTCTATAAGCAGGCATGCTTACAAAGCTGCTTTTGCTAGGGGCCTACAGCAGCCACACCTACCCATTACTTGCCTGCAACTTTTTGTTGTGACTAAGCTGCATATCTACAGGTGGACTTGCACAGGAACCTATTAAAACTAATATTAAACTCCCACTAACTTCAATTACTAACTTCAATGGGCAAGTGTCCTGAATGTGAAGATGAGTTTTCTGACCCCTTCCTCTCAGCTGCACAGCAAAAAAAAAGTGCAAAGAAGTACCCACAGATTATGTCTACTGCCATGGTACTGAAGTAGTTTCTTGGCAACATGAGATTTTAAAAAAGGTGAAAATATCACCAAAGACTTACATAGCCCACAAATACAAGATCTGCTGTGGAGTTCTCTTATGTCATAAAATCATATTCTGCAAGCCCAGGCTGCTCAAACAAAATAAAATTAAAATAAGGTTCTGATCTCCTAAATACACTGAAAAATCTGTGGAAGATAACTAAAAAAGATACTGCTTCTCCCTGCTGTATTTTATCTCAAAATCTAAATTAAGCCATTTCAAGTGCTAAAAATCTAATCCTTCTGAAGTTTTTAAGAAAGGAACAGAAAGACCATGCTGCTTTGGCTTCTCCAAATGCCCCCATCTGTGCCTCAGACTGGCAGCCATCTCCTGATAAACTGCCAAAATCTGCAGCTTTGTTCCAAATGTCCTGCAATCCTAACAAAATGCTTTGGGACAATGCATTTCAGCACGACTTCAGAGGGCCTTTCTGCGGGTTCAGTGGCTAGACATCCTGCTATGGATGCTCTTAGTTGCTATCCTAATCAGCAGGGAAGCCCTAGCAATCATATAATACCGTTTTCAAAAGAAAAGCAGTTTTCCTAAGGACAGCAGGTCTACAGCAGAAACACCTGCAAGTGTTTTCCTGCCATTCCCATGTGAGAGCAGAAGCTGCAACAGAGGCAGGATATGCGCCTTTTGAGAGTTTTTATTGTCTAAACAACATAATATTAGAAATACCTACTTGTGCATTCTCAGGAGTGAATCATGGCATCATCATGGGCAGCATGATGAAATCGAGCAGAAGGGCAGTTGATACAAGGGCTGCCAGATCATAGCCAGAAACACAGTGCATTTAGGATCCAGTTTATTTAAAATATTGCAGGGGAACTCACACATTCCAACCAGCCAATTTTAGTTAGTAAAGAAACCCTGTCACTTGAAATACAACAAAGATACTACCAGTTATTAACCCAGGGTCCAGCAAATGCAGGATTTTGCTTCAGGCACTCGTGCAATCATTATTCTGTTTCTTGCCATGCACAGTCAGTCGATAACACCATGGTCATGATCAGAGGTAAGGGTGACAAGGGCTGTAAGGTATTCCTGTCTTCTCCTCAGAAATAAAGCAGACACAATGTCTTATCTCCCAGTTAGCACACACTGTGGGGACCGGGGCCCAGTTTAAAACTTGTCACCTTTCCTTCTGATTTAACCTTAAAGCACTAGAGTAAAACTAATACTATATGAACCATAGCAGATTTCATTAGTATTTATAACTGCCAGCTCTACCTTAATAGATCTAAAAAGCACATATATAACACTTTGTTAACTTTGAGAAGACTTGTGCTTTAAATGAATAAGGACATAAATACCTTGCAACACCACATGCCAAGACTGGATGCAGCCACAACAGGCACTGCCCTCACGCCAGCACGGCATGCAGGTCGCTGCTCCAGTCACTTCTTCTCAGTGAAGCCAGGGAGGAAATTAGAGGAGGAAGCTATAGTCCTATAGCCATTCCTCTACCTCCCATCCCTCTGATAATTCTACCTCTTTATATAGGTTCATAAAAATAAAGGCAAATCCTTAACTTGCTTCCCTTCTCACTATCACACCTTATTAAAGCTTGGAAAGCACAGCTAGAAATGACTTTTTAAGGACTCAAAATACAGACTGCCTGCTGAATCCTCTTCTCGAACAAAAACATTATATGTCAAGGCAGAACACACTGGGCCCTAGGAATCAATGACATTTATAATCTACCTCAGCCTAGAAAGGGTTAGCACATTATTTTTCTTAAATTAAAAAGATTTTTGCCATTAAAATTCCAAATTTTCTTGATTTACTGAATCTGAACAGCTCTTCTAATCTACTGCCTGAGATGCTTCTTAAAAATGCAGTTTTTAAACCAACATTTCCCAGACAGTTATGTAAGAGTTTAACAGAGACAAAGCCAATATGCATGCAGTATGTTAGACAGAAAAAAAATACTCTGAGCAAAACAGTTTTTCTTAATCTAAGTAACTAAATGACACAGAATCTTTCTATTATTTCTTTTTTTTTACCTCAAATATTGCTCTGTGATAATCTATAATGAAGATAGGAAAAATGCTGAATTAAAACTTTCTATAAGAACTAAAATATGCTTTGAAAAAAAAAAGATAACTATGAAGCTGGCCTCCCTATAAGCTTCACAAATGCTGCATTATGCTCTTTATTTAGACTGAGTTGATTTTGAGCTTTTTCTAGAAACCAGAGAATCAAAATAAGTCTACCGAGGACAATCTGATCCACTAACAAAGAAGAAACCAGGACAACCAGTAATCACCAATGTGATCAGACTGCGTCACTCAAGAGGGTACTTGAGCCAATAGAGAAATCCTTCTGAGCTCCAAGAAGTAACATCAGGGATGCTAATAAAGAGGAGGTAAAAAGAAAGGTAGAAGAAATAAAGTGGATTCCCTAGGAGCAAACACCTAAGATCAGCATCACCCCTCAAATGCATAAGTAGCAGGAATCCAATGACAAATTCAGAGGTGTTTCTTGGGAGATGGGGGAGATTAAAGGAAATTAAGCCATTCCTGAAATTCTAAATAAAATAATAGAATTATAAAATCATAGATTTTTGTTTGCCTGCTGAGGAAGGTTTGGGGCTTAGCTCTTTTGCATGAGTCATTTGTTTTATTTTGCTTCTGCAGTCTTAGTTGCAGAAAAATGTTGGTGATATCTGTACCCTAAGGCTGTTCTTTTTCCATAATGAAGAAAAATTACAATTTTGGAAGAAAACTACAAATTTAAATTCCAAAGAGTCAACAGGTCAAAATGATACCCAAGAGTTCTACTGGGATTTAAGTATGCAGAAGATGAGAGGTTACCACAACATGATTTATTAAGAAATACTGTAGAATACTGCTACAGTGCAAACATTACAGTGCACATAGCACAGCATTCATACTGAAAATTTCTCTAGAGATAAGTTAAGCATCAAAACAATTTGGTTTAAACTGTCCACTAGAAATAGCACATTAAAAACAAAGAATGTCAAGACAGAGTAGAACTGCAATGTCATTATTTCTGTAATCTGATCTGAGCACAGACTGCCCCGAACAGAATGCTCTCCAAGTTTCACCTCCATGGCCCTAACCTGCTTCCCTGTTCTTTCAGTCCCAGCCTCCAAGTTTTAGCACTCATGAGATCTTTTTTCTGTTGAGTTAGTTTTCATCTAAAGGCATTCTCTCATCTGACTCATGATGCAGAAACACAAGTGCATAGGGAGAGGGTAGGAACCCACAGGCAGGATACAACTTCCCCTCTTGGTGGAAGCTCACGTGTGTATTGGTAGAAGATGTTCATGAAACTGAATCTAAACTGTCATTTGCAATATTTATTTCTGTTACACAAAATTAGAAGGGACTGGACAGATATTGTAAAAACACATAAAATCTTTCCTACGAGGGAGAAGCTTTCAGTAATGACAATCAATTTCAGTTTTTAAAGGTGTTATGCAACGTTCAGTCTTTGGTCCTACAGCAGTGCCTAGATACAAGCACAAAACAAACAAAATGACTGTACTGATTTGCTAGAACTGCTGAGGACCCATTTGAATTTTTTTTCCATCTGCTTCTAAAGTACCTCAAAGTAATTTACTAATTCAAATGGGCCACAAATCTAATCCAGCATGGAAACTTCCATGTTCCTAATGGAAATGCTAGTTACAGCACTAGCTACTGAAAAGAAAGGATGAGATCTTGTTTGCCTCACTTCTGTCTGAACCAACAACCCAGGATGCTGCTGGGCCTGAATAAGCCGGTTTGTTTCTTTTATCAATGCAGGTAATATAAAACTAAAACCAGTCTTAGAACAGAGCCTGAGATCCCAGTACCTCAGCAGAAACCCAATGCTCACCCTTCAGTGAAAGCAACCTAACATTTTAAGTTACATCTTTATTCCCTATATGGAATAGGCAAACACCCTAAACTTAAAGAACAGTAGTCCACTTCTCGGAGGCACTTAAATTTTTAATCCAAATGATGCATTGAGCAGGTAGGGAATGGCAAAAGCAGGCACATTTGTAGGTCTTGAAACTGGAAGTTGGTGCCTCCAAAAAAGAATCTTTCTCCAGTTCTGTTCCAATCAGATTAATTCTCCTTACAGGATGAAATGACTGCCCCATACTCTGCATCAGGCACTGAAATACTTGCTGAAGCAAGGCTTATATTAGGCCTTTAAATCAAGTGAAAGGGATTCCACTACAGTTACAATGAAACAATATCTTACAGTCATCTTGTACAATGTGAGCTCTTCAGAAATGATATTTATTCCTATAAAAACTGCGTAACTATGGTGGCTTGTAAAGTGTTCAAAATAAGAACGTCATTGCTCTGTACTATGTGCCATATACAATACGCGATGTATTTTAGTTATAAATTACAAAATGATTAATTTTGCATCTTGAATAAATAATTTTGAAATTTTTCTGCAGATATTAGGAATTCATCATTAAAGAGGAAGAAAAGTTTACTTTACTAAAATGCCAGTTACTTACAAAACTCCTGCTATCTTTCCTTCCTTCTCCTACAGGATACAATTCCTGCAAACTTTTCCTTTCCTCAGTGAAATAACTGAGAATAAAATCTATGTCCGCCACTAACGTGCCATTAAGTTCCTATGAAAACTGATCTTTATTTAACCAATTTCTACCATCTTAAAAATTAACTACTCATATGCATAATGCATAAGGTTTCGGGTTTTAGCTGTCTGAGCAACATTAAGTGACACAAAACTGTCCTGCTGGAGCCGGAAACTGAGCAGGCCCATGGCACTGTACTTCTGTTTGTTTTCTCAGACGGCATGTTAACACGCTCTTGCAGCTTAAATCCAGAAAAGGAAATAGAATGTATTAGACAACCAGGTATAGTTTCTGAAGGGGTACATACAGTATAGTGAAGAGGGACATTAAAAATAAAAACAAAGCAAAATACTTCTCAGCTTTTCATATCAATCACATGTCAAGACTGGTTTAGTTTAAGAGAAATGAGGTCAACAGTACCAAAACCAAACTGATGGAAAGTATATGATTCAAGAAAGCAAAACTTGAACTACTCATTTAAACACAGACAATTATCTTGTACTGTAAAACAGACCTGTCACCTACACTGTTATCACAGAATGCTTTGGGTAGGAAGGGGCCTTTAAAAATCATCTAGTCCAACCCCCTGCCATGGGCAGGGACATCTTTCATGATATCATGTTGCTCAAAGTCCTGTCCAAACTGACCTTGAACATCTCCCATGATGGGGCATTATCTATGTGATTAAAGCTTTACTTCAGAAGAAAACTGAGAATTCAACACCCCAAAATTTGAGATCATGTATGAAAGAACTGAGCTTTTTCTGGAATGTTAAAACAAAGAGGGAAATTTTAAGTGTACAGGCAGGCTGGAATAACAAGGCATGGGTTGTCATGCTGCACTTGGGATCAGCTTTGTTTCCTCCAAATGATTGTTGCTTATTTTTTTAAAGAAAGTTTGTGTTAAAATATTTAGTAGTGCTTTAATGCATCTATGAGCAATCCTATCTACAGAGGAAACTTGCTGTTTCTCTCCAGACTGCATGCATCAAACCCAAAAAGCACACCCAAAGTTGATAACAATCCTGGAGAAGTAGTCAGGAAGTCTGACTAGCTATTTTTAACATTATATTAAAGCTGCATTTAAATTGTCTTGATGGAAGAGTTAATTCCTACTGCTCCCTGGGCTGCAAATCAGATGTCAGGCGGGATTTGGAATTGATGGAAATGAGTTTGACATCTATTTTTATCATCATCACTGACTTAACAATGAGCACCATATTTTGGAGACATTCCCGTGAAAATGCCATGATTCAGAAAATAGCTTAACACACCAAGACAAACATTACTTAAGGTCTAATCACAAGTTATACCACACTACTCCTACACTCACTTAGGCCTAAAGCAAGAGTTGTTGAACTCCTTTAAGGTTCCCCCACCCACACACCATTAGATCTCCCCCGGCCTTCCCCCTCACCCTTGAACACAGACTCACAGTCTTACTTAACCGCGACCTACTAAACCTGCTGCTTTCTATTTTGCCCACTGTCTCCTCAAATGCCTGGACTGTCAGGTTCAAAGGGGAGTGGGCAGCAACTCCACATCCAGCTGGTGGCTGGTCAGCCCTGGAGCTCACACTGCTTAATATCACCACTAATAACCTGGGTGATGGGACAAAACTAACCCTCTGTCAGTTTTTGGGTGACAGCAATTTGGGGGAAATCCTGAAGGGCAGGGCTGCCATTCTGAAGAACCTCAACAACCTTGAGAAATGGACAGAGAGAAACATCGTGAAGTTCAACAAAGGCAAATTAAGCCCTGTTCACCTGGGATGGCACAACTCCGTGCACCCAAACAGGCAGGTACTCACTGTCCGGGAAGAAGCTTTGCAGAAAAGGACCCAGTGGCAGTAAGCTGAACATAAACCAACAGCATGTCCTCACAGCAGAGGCAGCCTACTGTGTACTGGACTGGGTGTAGCAAGGGCGTAGCCAGTAGGTTGAATGAAGTGATTATTATTTGTCACTTGTAAGGCCACTGTACTCTATGCCTCCCACTACAAGGAAGACATTGACAAACTGGAGTGAGTCCAACAGGGAACCACCAAGACAGGGAACTGAAGCATATGAGGAAAGGCTGAGAGAACTGAGTTTGTTAACCTAGAAAAGAGATGATTAAGAAGAGATCTGACCACTATCTTCTGCTACCTAACAGGTGCTCAGGAGAAGACAGAGCCAGGCCTTTCTCAGAGGGGTACACAGATAGGACAAGAGGCAAGAAACACAAGCTACAGCATAGGAAATTCTTATTAGACATCTGGGGAGAATATCATATTGGTGGTGCTGTACAGCTTAACCATGGAGGATATTAACCTGCAGGAAAAAAATTTTAAGATCATTAAAATTGGTAAAGTGTGAAACATTAAGATCTAGAACTCTAAAAATCACCCGAAGCTTCTTAAGCCTTCCCGCAAAAGAAGCTGATTTGAGAAACTTACTAAAATGTTCTGGGAGCTCTTCAGGAACTAAAAATGCATTTTTTTTTCCTAAATTCTCTGTGACAAGATACTCCCAAAGAACTGTAACATTCATCCCATTCATCATCAGCATTTGGATGGAGCTGAAACCACCTCCACCCTAAATATTGTCTGAGCTGTGGCCTAGAAATCAGAAAACAGTCAAAAGAAAATTTCTTATAACAATATCTATAATGGGTCCGTAACATGAAGCAAAAGTTATAATCATTAAAACAAAACCAGTATCTATATCATTTACAAAGTCCAAATGTTTTTCTGATAATTAAGATTGTTCTTCATTGAAAATAAACAGAGAAAAAACCCCACTTCCCCAGAATAAATTAACCGAAGTTTAATTTAGATACTGCACAGATAAGGAACTGCTCTTCAGATGTACACAGACTTTCAAAATCAAATTTATTATGGCAACAAAGCAATGATACCTCTACAAGTCAATAATCCTCTTGGGCTTTTTTTGGAGCTAAGTAAAAATAAAAGAATGCTGCCAGTAAAAATCTAGTTGCCCTATTTCTGTTTTGAACAGACTTCAGAGCATCACAGACACAAAGCAATGTGTACAGCATATGGGGAAAAAGACAGAAACAGAAAGGGGGACAGAAAGGCATAATATGGAACAGGAAAGAGATTAAACCCAAGTAAGGGATTATTGAAGAAATGAACTTACGGGTTGAAAGATATGAGAATGATACTATGCTCAGAAATAAGATACAGAAAAATATGAAGGAATGTAACTTGTGAAAAGATACTAATACAAATCAGTTCATACAGTTTGATCTTATTAATTTGTGCAAGTAATTTAGTGCCATCATCTGCTTTCCACCTTGACAGTTTCCTCCCCACCCCCACCTGAATAGGTAGCTGTGCACTGCTTATTACCAATGCAACGGTATTCCTGCTCACATTTCAGGACAGAATCCAAAACTGGGAAACAAAGGGGTGAATAAAGCTTGTTTTTGATAAATTTCAAGCAGACATTGATCAGGGTTTTTACTGTCAGGAAAACAGTTCTTAAAATCCCTATAGGTGAACAATAAGCAATCCTCCTTGAAATGGAGCATCGCATCAGTATATAAAACGAAGCTGGATGAAAAAAAATGTACTTTCACATCTGGAAGAGATAATTGCATTGAAAATATATTGCAACTGCATCATAAACCCATGTCAAGGAATTATGCCCTTCTAACTGTATTACTGGAGTGGCTGAAGAAAACCATCTATTTCCTGAACAAAGACAAGAGCTCATCTAAAAGAAAGTATATGATTTTGGCTCTCTCTTATTTACCTAAGTTAGCATTGTAACCAAAGCCATGGAAGCAAACAAAATAGTTTTGAGCAGAGGGATGTAAAAGATAACTGGCTGGCCTGAAAATACCAGTATTTTTGGCAGCTTTTACGTATTATTAATATGTTATCATTCAATAGCTAAGTAGAATTTCTCAATATAAAGCATTATGTAAAGGTACAATGATTCAGGTTCCATCAGTATTATGCCATGTCGGAACAGATACATACAATAAAAGAAAATGAAGGGAAATGGATGATGTGTTCCTAAAAATCTTAGTCAAAAATAACTTATTTCAAACATCCCACCAGCTGCTGAGATGGCAAAGATGGCTGACTCTTCGCTGAATCAGTGCCCTCAAAGGAGGGCAGAAGAGATGTTGGTTCATTCGTGTGTTTTAATTCATTATATTAATGGTTAATGACCTAATTATTGAATACTTTTACATGTGGATAAAGGTGTACATGGACATCTACAAACTTAAGGGTTACAATTCTACAATCACCTTACTGACTTAGTAATTTCTAGCTGAACTTCATTTTTTCATTTCAGTGAGATATATCCTACATTTTTTGAGGTTTTATCATTATTTTTGCACTAAAACACGCATCCAAAAATGTCAGTTTGTACATGAGAGAACATGGCTCACTTCTAACACGTACTTGTAAATGCCAGGAGAAACTTTAAGATCAGTAGCGCTACAGTGCTGTAAATTCAAGTTTAAAAAAAAAATCATGCTATTATCTTGGCCCCTGAATAAGAGGCAATACTATTTACTTTACTATATATATAAGCTGCAAATATTTCTTTCACATTTCCCCCTCCTTATGGGTCTCTCCTGCCTCTTTTCAACACCCACCATTCACCCCTTTCATACTTACACCTTCAGGAAAATATTTATGCAAAAGCAGAACTGCATTTTCTTTAGTATCAGCTATGTTAACTCCCTCGGTACTTTAGAATATGTGTAATTTTATCTTTAATAAATGCATATTTAATTCCTCCCACCTCTTCCTTGGCATACCATCAATAACTTCCTGCAATTAGCAGCAGATTTACTTGATTTTATCATTTTTAGAGTCAACAGATGTTGCATAGGCTATAAATCACATTGGTTTTATGTACCTCAGATAATTTGTAGAACAAAGTGAACCTTGTGTTATCCAGAGTGCTTCTGTAGACAACTTGAACATAACTGCAAAATTTTAAAACACATGCAATATCTCCTACAATAAAGCCTTTTCAAAATTTAGAGATCAGGCTATACCAGAAATCTGACCAGTCTGCCAGAATTCTCATCAACTCTTATAGCAATAATAAAACTTAGCAACAGTGCTAAAAAGATGGGCAAGAACAGAATGTTGTAAGAAAGCCAAACTGAACACAACAGTGTTCAGGTTCCAAATACTTGCATTTGAAGTTAGCCTTCACAGGCGCCTGTCTTTCAAACTTCCAATAGAAATATAAAGTATTTAACCATGACATAAAGACTGACAGAAGTTACCTCTGATGATGCTTTAATACCTTCTATCTTGTAAAATTTGGATACTGAAATCCGACAAAGAAAACTGCTTTAAGCATTTCCTCTCCCCGCCCCCCCTCCACATTTGTTCCAATTTGCTAAAAAAGTTACATAGATATAAACTGGTAAAATACAACTCTGACCCTTAGGACTTACTATAATGTTTAGCTGTACCTGCAGTAACAAGAACACAAGGAAGCTGAAGGAAATGTCACATCCCTCCCAACCTACCCTGATACAAGCTGCTCTGTAGTGTTCACAGGAGCCTCCAAACCTCCTAGATCACAAACCTGAATCATTGCTCACCTACAAACACCAGTGAAAGGGAATTTGAACAGCATACCGGTGTAGCTGCTCCTCAAAGTGGAACAAAATAAAACAACCCCGTAATACATGCTCCAGGTCTGCCTTTAGACAGTTGTGGCACCATACCTTCTCTGCTACCTGTAAAAGTTCTTCAACATCCTCAAAGAATAGTATGATTTATCACTAGTAGTCTGGGATCTTTCATGCATACTGACCATGCTTTTTTTCCAAGAAAAACATACTTACATTGTTAAAATTAGGAAGCACATAGACGTGTGAAGGTTGAGAATTACCATTAAAATTTCATAAAAATGTACTTGTCTTCTCAAAGCAATTAAACATTGATGTAAACACATGCCATAGCTTTTCTTCTATTATTTTAAAACAGATAAAAATGAAAAGCTAAGTCTTCTCAAATATGGTACTGTGAGTTCTACTATCATTACTGCCACACAGACATAAAATTAAAAATTAATGTCTTTGGTAGCAGAGTTCAAAATAATGAGCTAAATGCTAAAAATGTCAAGAATTTTTTTTGAGAGATTGCATGTTCAAGGAAGCAAACAATAAGTTCAAGCAAGTCTTTCAGTTGTTAAAGGAACAAATTGTTAACAGATGGGTGATAACATTTAATTTAGTGAATAATTGTTATTAAATAAATAATGCCCGTATTTTCTTTGTAGAATTACATAATTATCTATGAGCCAAT
Source organism: Pterocles gutturalis (assembly GCF_000699245.1). NCBI lineage: Eukaryota > Metazoa > Chordata > Aves > Pterocliformes > Pteroclidae > Pterocles > Pterocles gutturalis. The sequence continues at coordinate 16,711 of NW_010121088.1, forward strand.
TATTATTACCTACATCTGTCAGCCAATTATATCTAATAATTGACACAAAAAAGTTGAACAGACAAAAATAATGTGCTGCTTGAAGGGTAAAAGATGTTTAGCAATAAAATACTTAAAAATAAAATTGAGAAAACATACAGACTCATTGTGTACTCATATGATTCTATCATAATTTTTATTACAGTTCGTCTAATTCCAAATAATATTTAGTCTGACAACAGATTTTTCTCAAACCTCACAAAGCATAATTTGTGGAATTCACTGCTAACAGTTATGAATCATTTCAAGATCAGGAAAGAAACAGATTATTCTCTAAAACTAACATTACCATTGTTTAAATAAAACACGTTTTCCTTCAGAGGAAAAAAAAAGAATTTAAAAATTCAGGGGAAAAACTACTTCCCAGTAGCATATACTGAACTTTCTTATAGGAACCTTATCCTGAAGTAAAGAAATTAGTACACTGCACCACAATTAAGATTTGTATTTTTCCAACATCCAGAAAGTGTATTTTGCCAAGAAAAATAAAATAATCAAAAGGTGAAAATAACTATTTAGCAGAAAATTAAGCATAGATTATCAGTGGTCTTCAAAATTAATGGTATTGATACACTCACATCCATTTACCACTGAAACACTGGAAAACAAGGAGTAGCAACAGCAGAGAGTCTTGACTGGATACATGACAACATCTGCAATTTGAATATGTAGAACTTATTACTGTCAAATACATCTCACTGGGAGATCCCTGCTAATAGAGCAACATATAATCTCTAGAACCGAGTAAAACAATCATCAAGAGATCTTAAGACAAGCTGCTGGACTAGCTGTGGTCTCGGCTATTGGCTTCCATGACTTGATTTTGCTCTCAGGTTAGCCAACCTCCTCTTCCAACACGGAGTACTGAACCCAAAGCATGGAGAAGTCATAAAGCTGAAGCAATAATTTATGGTTTAGCAATATTATGAGCAATGGTACTGTTATATTTGATAATCCTTAATTCCTGTTTCTTTTCTGTCAACCACAAAACGACACTTGGAACTCATACAAACATTTAACAATCACTGCTTCCCACGACAACAGAAATGCACATTCCATGGAGTAGCAACTTTATGTTGTGAATCTGCCACTTGATGATTTCATTCAATATCTTTTAGTGCACGTAATGGAAGAGACCAACTGTTCATTACGCTTCTGCTTTTCCAACAGCATTCATGATTTTATATCCCTCCATCTTATTTCCGCCTCAGCCATTCTAAACTCATTTATAGGGGGTGACCACTGACTGCGGATTGACCTCTCACCCTTACCCCCACCACAGCAGTGTTTGCCATGTGTCTCTTCATTGGATAATCTTGGGGACAGCAAGTCATGGATTTACCACATGCTAGTTCTCTGACAGAAGAATCTCGACAGAGAGTTACCAACAGTTGTCAGGCACGCTCACTAAGCACACCAGTGCCACCAGTGACCAAGGTTCAGCTCACAGCAAGAGTCCTCCTGCTGTGCGAACTCTATTACATTACTACTTTATATTTCTTGCTGTTTTCTGATCCAATTAAAGTCATCGTAAGCAATTAAAAAGGCAGGATTAGCTGACTGAACTTCAGGAGACATTACACAGACATTATTTGTAAACAAAATGGCTTATAAGGACTGACTGAAGTAGAGGAACCTGGCGGAGGCTTGTGTTAGCGGTGCCCTCAAGAGATGCAGCCAAGCCTTTGGAGCAGCAGCCCTTGGTCCTGCCCGTGACGGCCAGCACAGCCACCAGTGGGCTGCTAGGATGGCTCTGATGGGCCTCAGCTCCTTCCCTCTCCAAGAGCAAGCACTACAGAGGGAAGAAAGCTCTAGGCCAAGGAATTACTCCAGTACAAGCATAAAAATTCCAGATTTCACAGAGTTCCTATTTGTTTCACACAAAGCAACAAATAATTAAAACTGTAGCCTCTGCAATGCACTGGCTTTTTTTTTTTAATCTCTGTTTGCATGCTGTTATAAATGAGAATTCAAAATTAAATGCATTGTTTTATAAGATATTTCAGTAACTGTTTGGAAGCAGCTATTGCTTCCTATTTAAAGTATTTTAATTATGTCATATTATGTTATTGAAATAATTTAAAAGGGAAAAACAGCTAAGGCCTATCCAATTCCAAAGTACGCATCTCTTCTGATTTCTGTTTTGCTATAGCTTCAGAATTGTCACAAACTGGATGAAAACTGGACTTCAAAATGTCAAACCTTCCCAGAAAGCAACAATTACAAGTTTTGTGTAACTCTTCCGAAGACTCATTTTCATCCACAAAGTTAATTATGCTTGGCCTGGCTTTGGCAAGCTGCGTTAGGGATAAAGGCAAATTACTGGAGTAAGGGAAAGCAGACAGGTCTTCAAAGGCATTCTAGGTAAGACAGAGTACTCCTTAGGAGCATCAGGCTTCCATAATAAAATTTTGTATTTGATAGCAGGAAATAAGAAAATAATTTCATTGGCTCATTTAGAGAATGCCAGTTTTCCATCTTCTCACATACAACCACAAGAAGTAGTGGCTTGTAGAAATTAAAAAAAAAACGGGGGTGAGTGGGTATATATTTACAAATAATCACTCAGAGTTCATACATCACAACAAATGACAGAAAAGCTTTGAAGCCTGTTGCAGGGGTAAAATAAACTGAACACAATTCAAATTTTAGAAATATAATGAGATGAAAAAGTGAATTTGGGTGTCAAAGGCCCCACAGCAACTAAGAGATGGAAGTCTGTCTGACTTCACTGAGGGAATCATGTTAAGTTAATAAAATGCACAAACCACCAGAAGTACATTTCAGAGAGGAGAAAAAACATAAAAAGAAACAAACATTCTTTGGTGTGCAAAGCAGAATGTTTCAGAATACTTCCACCCATCCTTCATGTCTTTGAGGAGACATATTTTGTGAGTCTAAGGACTGTTTGTACGTATGTTCTTTGTTCTACCTGCACTCTCCAAGCAAGCACTCAAGCTGCTGTGAATCTCAGCCTCCCTTACCCTCTGCCCTAAATAAAGCTGGAAAATCTGATGTACAGTCAGGAAAGAGGAAGCAGAAGATGGAAAGAGGGACCTAATCACTGTTTCTTTCCCTGAAAAACAGCAGAGAAGGTAAACATCAGCAGCAACAGTGTCAAGAGTTCAAAAAAAGCGTCAGCCCTCACAAAACCATGGCACGGTTCTAACTTTTTTAAAACAACATTGGTATGTGTATTTTACTTTGCTTCTTTGTTTTTGAACTTCTGAAGAACCCTTGCTTTGCATTCTGTTTTCAGAAATCACGAGAACTAAATGGGATATTTAAAGTTCAGATTCTCAAACGTTATCTTGATAGTAGCATCTAAAAATGTGTAAATATATAAGTAGCATGAGATTTTAAGTCCTACATTGCCACAAGCTTGCCATGCAGTCGTGGAGGCATATTACTGCCTTTCCCTTTCCCTGGGAACGTGTAGCAGGCTGGGCCAGATCTTCAAAGGAATTTTCTAAAAAAAAAAAAAGCGGGCACAGTGTGAGAAGCCTGTGCCTGATAACAAAGGAAGCTATAGTATCCCCACTTAAGGGATATGCTTTATGGAGAAAGGTTAAGAAGCTGGTTTTCAGCTACAGACTTCTCACTGCCTCCTCCTGAACGTGATCGCTTTGCTGGCTTCCCTCCAGCAAGGGCTTGAGAGGGATCAGACCATTCACCAGTAAGAACTGCATGGAGAGCCTGCAGGCAGAGGTAGGAGAGAAAGCATCTTAATGGGGAAAAAACTGCAGACCAGAGATTGCTCTTATGTAAAGGAAAACATACTGGAGACACTGCAAGGGCTTGAGAATTACTGGGCACAAGAGGTATAATAAGTTACAGGATTCTCCCACCCCTTTTCACACAGTGTGGGCAGGAAAAAAGATCCCAAAATCTACATACATGTTTTAGCAGGATTACAGCAAATCACAAAATACTAAAAACTTCCAAATCTCCTTTGTTACATGGATTTTGATTTGCAAATGTGTTTAGAAATTGATAACTACCTGACTCATCTCCACCACAAAAGAATTATTTCGTGGTGTATTATTAGTCACCTGTTATGATCAGCGTCCTCTGAACCCGTTTTGAGACTACAGAGCACAACATAAATCTGCCACAGCTTTTTGGCACCTCCTGCCAAGTACTTGCTCATGCTCTGCAAAATTATGCAGACTATTAACCTTATACAAATTTTAAGAGGCTGGGTCTTCCCAAAGAACATGGAGAGGGCAGACCTTCACAGTTCACAACAGCAGTGACCAGGACTGAATCAGATGAGGAAGAACCATTAAAATCTCCACATGAATTCAAGCACAGCACTGCTGTGCAGTTGCTGTACAAGGAAATGAACTGAAATAAAGTCCATAAAAAACAAAGGGTGCTGCGACACCTTAGTAACTCTACAAAAGGCCTCTTGGAAGGACAGCTGTAAATTTTATGTCTCTCTGCCTCATAACATCACAGCGAAGTGAAAGCACAGCTCATTTTGGATTCAGAAATAGATTTACCAGAAATCCAAAATATTTTCATTATGAAACGGCATACCGACCCTGACAAACATTTTCTTTATCTTCAGCACAAGTTTCCTAGAAGATTCAAAAGTAGTTATCGTAAGATTTATACTGAGTCAAATATTAACGTAAATATTTCTAAGAACTCTTAGCTCCTAGTTTCAATTTAATTATTCTATAGACTTGCTTAATATGTTAACGCTTAATATGCTTAAAATGTTTTGACTAGTTCAGTCAATGTTGAACAAAGAAAAAAAAAGTGCAAATGACTTAAGAAAACTGTTCTTCATCTGGAACCAGTTTTCCAACACACACTGATAGGTCTTCTGCCCATCTGTTAAACCAGCCCCATCAAATTATTTTGAGGACAAAAAAGGGGGATAGAAAAAAAAAACTCACAGTATTCATTATGACTCATCCAGTATTTTTCACTAGCTTTGCTTACTAAGTGTAACACAGTTTATTCTATGTTCTGTTCTTTACTAAAAGAGTTATATTAAATCTAGCTCTGGATTACAAACTTTTCCTAGTGCAGCACCATGGTGATGAAGTGAAAGCTCCACAGTATTTTTATACCAGCAAAAAGCCTAAGGATACAAAAGTGCTTTTGCTGGTGTAGTTTATCCCATTTCATTCAGGAGCTAACATTGGCTGTCCTGGCAAAAATGTATTTGCACCACTACACGTACGCTGAAAGAATTCTCTGGAAGAGCCAGACCAGAGAATTTTTTCTAGTTCAGATCAGACCTAAGCCACCCAGGCATCTCACCACTGAAATAGCACAACATTGTAGTATGGACCGATGAGGCTCCCTAAGAGGCATCTATTTTGCTTTCCAGCTAGCCCCTTGAGCACACACCTCCAGGCAGTCAGCAAGGTGATAATTAAGAGTGATGCTGTAACACAACAGTGCATGGGCCGCTGCTCAGCAAGTGTCTATTCTAAGCAAAGTGATCTTCAGCACCGTTCACACTGCAATCAAATTGTTCTGCTGTGAATTAGTATTTCCCATTTTCAGAGTAAAAAATTTTTTAAAATTAAATATAACAAAAAAAAAAAAACTACTAGACAACACCTGACATTTTGAAACAGAGATACTGAGTCAGTGCAACTTTCTCAAGTAGGTCAGATCATTTAACCTGAGACACTTGGCTACAGACATTTACCTAGGTTTGCTTATGAGCTATTTTTATCTTAATGGCAGCCTGTTAGCTGCCAGTAAATGGACCCAGTACGTTAAAAACAATGTCACAGCAAGCAAAAATAATTCAAACCCAATTCAAACTACTCCATTTAATGATTGTACAGGTCTCATAAAATGAAAGTACATTAAATAAGCAGAAAAGATCAATATGACCAAGAGGCACCTGCATATTGATCAAGGAACAAAACCAAAGAGAATTATGTCTGATGCTTCACCCTAACTCACTGCTTCTGCTCACACAGCAGGACTCATCTCCAGGATTCCCTTACACCCCAACCCAGTGACTATACAAACTGTCACTCTCTTTCATTCTTCTCCCATCTCATAAGTTTTTAAAACAGCATTGTGCTTGTATGAGATGTACTATACTTCTACTGCTTTATGAAGACATAATTATAAATTCAAAAAATAACAACAGATGCTTAGTGGATGGATGAAGAAAGGAATTGTAAGTCAGCTTCTGACAGACAGGAGATACTTTGTGCTGCAATAAAAGCTAATGAAGAATTATGTAAGAGTTTAAAAAATATGTGGCAAGTAAAATGACAACAAAAATTAGAGGTCCACAGAAAAAAGAAACTATACCAAAATTTCTTCAACATACTCCGTGCACAAAAGACTTCCAGCTCAAAGATGAAAATGGTTGGAAGGCTTAAGGAGTCTGCAGATCTTGGGATGGAATAAATTCAACAAAAGAGGACAACAAAGATTAAACCATTCTTTTTCAAGGAAAAGCTGCTCTGTCATTGACTCTATCATTCTAGTTGCTCAGGGGTTTTTTTTTATCTTTTACTTGATTTTTTTTCTGAGAATGTATTAAAAGGCCTACAGACTTCAATCGTGTTAATACATTTAAGCTTTATCAGATTTGTACTCTTATTTAAAAAATCAAATTACTTCATTACCTTTTATTAAACTCTTTCCATTTGAAGTTGCAGAAATTAAGTGACAAAGGGTGACAAAAGGATCCTGCAAGCTTTGTTAGCAGAACAGCTGTGTTCAATGCTTGTCTCGGAGTCTATGCAAAATTCATTATTTAATTTTCTCATCCACATTTAGAAAAAGTATTTAAAAACAACATACACCACAGCAATCTCAATCCACAGCATGCAGATCACCCCATACCTATGTGCAATGTTAAAAGAATGCTATCACAATAAAGGTAAAGCAAAAAATTAGTCAAAAATTACTCTTTCTCCCACTCCTCTGGAATTTACTGAGTGTTGACAGACCTCCAAGTGAGAAGGGGAACTGCAATGATTCAGACACTTACTTGTATATAATCTGACCATACTACAGATTTTAAGAAAGGGAAGATCCTGAGATCCTGAATCAGACACAAGTCTCTTGTGATTCAGTTCCACATCAGTTTATGCTACGAATCTAAATTCCAGCCGCCATGACTCCCTCCCTTCCACATCTCCCAGCCATGTTGTCTCTTTGCCTCCTCTGCACCCGCGCAAGCGTTCTGCTGAAAATGATCCCATCAGCTTTCAGCCAGATGAGTCCCTTACATCAGTGCCTCACTCCTCCGGACACGTAAGCATCAGCACCTATGCAAAGAAAAAGTGCCTGTGCATGGCAGACATGCAACCAGAAAAGAATCACAGAACAATTTATATCAATTAACCAGACACTGAAGCCAATCTTTAATCCACTTTGTATATGAAGCTCCACATTAAAGCAATAAAATACGGTACTTTATAAAGTTTTGGTTCATAGTGGCATTAAGTTTCCACCATCTTACTCAGCAATTACTATATCTAGTCTGATTTCCATTCACTCAATAACTAATTAACACATGCATACAACACATAAATAAACCATTGCATAAATTAGTTCTGGCAAAACCACTCAAAAACGTTAAAGCTTAAGTGCAATTTCTGACAAGAAGAGAGTTGAGCGAAGTAACAAACAGGAAGACAAAGATGACCTGGTATGGAAACAAATACCTTCAGCAAGGGTAAACTCTGTGTGGGAAGAGTAAAGAAGCTTTCCAATGGCAATTAGACAAATCCAGATTATTCAGATAATATTTATTATCAGCCTTTTTCAAGTGTTCAATCACTGCCCTTCACAAAAGTAGCTTAGGCGGATCCTATGCATATTTGTAGTAATTTATGTATCTAATTCAGCTATTTGCTCTTGTTTTGGGGGAAGAGGGATTCATTACTTGGCAAAGGAGAGGGATACTGCTATGCTGTCTTACAATTCAGGGAAGAACAGAAGTCACGGAGCCCAGAAGCGTTCCAGGTCTGTGGAGCGATGGTGCTGTACTCACTCTGCGGCAGGCAAGCAAAGTTCTCACCAGACCATCCCTGTCTACAGGTTATTAAGTGATCCACGTGCACAGGTCTCATCAGGATTAGGTCTCCCATGTAGGTCTAACTGCTCCTAAGAAACTATTGAATACATGTATATTGATTCAAAGTATTGATTCAGTACATTTTAGCACGTTAGTTGAAGAGTAAAAAAACCCAGCACCACCCCCTTCCCCAGGAAGTGCTTTTTTTAAAATTATTATTATTTATTTATTGCTTTATTTCAAATGCAGGTTTCTCCAGGCAGATAAAAGCTTTTACTACATTTCTGGTGAAATAATCTTCTTAAATTCTATAAACATATACTATTCAACCAAAGAGGATTCCCTTCCCCACTCCAATTACATGTAACTAACACAGGTGACTTTTTCTTACTCTGGTATTTTATCAAGGGGGTGAGAGGGGAGAGAGACAGACTTCTACGGAGAACGGATCAGTAGCTACACTTCTGGCCGTGAAGGTGAGTGGAAAGGCCAGAGAGCATAACAAACATCTGGACATAGCAGAAAGGATGACGAGAACATGACGTAAATAGCAAGCATTATCACCAAGAAACTGAATATAAAACTTCAAAAATTACAGTACACACCCATTAGAAGAATAATTTTAATGAACTTGCAAAGACAGTATTTTAGACTAATTTAACCAAGGAAAAATAAATGAAATCTCTCTGAAATAAAATAGGCTATACAGATGGAAGTCTAGTACTGTGGGTTTTACCTCTGGGAGTTGCAGCCTGCACAAGATTCTATTCTTTCATTACAAATCTGTTGTGTGGGGGGCGGAGGAGGAGTAACTGTGTTACAGGGATAAAAAGAATAGCACAATTGTTGTAAGAACATCTAGTTTCCTCTATGAATTTCTATCCATCACAATCCATCTTCAACTTCACGTCTATTTTTCCTGATTACCTTGCCCTATACTGTGTCAGTAAAGAATATTTTAATACTGGGGGAAGCACTCCATAAAGAAAAGCCCCCGAACAGGACATCACTAATTCATTAGCAATGATCATTAAACAGTCTTTGTTTTAAGAGAACACAGAAAAACAAAGCAAACTGATCAAGCTCCATCAGGAGAGAGAGGAGGACTGGCAGGAATAGCAGCTGTGCTCTAGCTCAGATTGGATTTGTGTTGGCAGAACTGTGAAATAAAGCCTGCAACATATTGTGCCTTTATCAATCCTGCTTCCCCAATAAAAGACATCCAAGGAATTCAATGCTTATGGTTTGCCTTTCATGGGCTATTTTACTTAGGAGGGTTTGTATACAACTATATTTATAAAAGTCCAAGATGCTTTTATTTAGACATGCTGCTCCTTCAAAAGGTGCCATCTAACACATACACTAATACAGCCTCATTCATCTGAGTATCTCAAAGTGCTTCATAAACACCAACTGAACAGATGCCATGAATCTGAAAAACATCACTGCCTGAAAATTTTCTGCTGTCTGACTTTGTTAAAATAATATGTTTTATTATAATATAGAAAAGGTCAGTGCAAGGGGGAAAGCCTAATTTAAACTGTACATTGAACAGCATTTTGTATGTATCAATTTTAATAACATGTTTTTCACAGCCCATTATGCAAGAGTCAAGTTCCCACCTTGCCAAGAAAAAAACTGAAAACTAAACAAACACTCGAGTTTCCTAAAAAAGAATTTAAAAAAAAAAATTACGAGATGTATACCATTATCAAAAATTCAGACAAACACAGAGGTATATATAAAGACACAGATGTAAAAAAAATCCTTTTCCTTTGCAAAGAAATGTGAAAATGAACACTTAGGATTACATTATATAGAAATTTATGCACATTTTGTACACTGGTCAAATTAAAAAATTCTTAAGTTGTTTTATTTCATTGAGCCTCTCATTTCTGGGCATAGAACACAAAAAGGGAAGAAAAAGAAAGGACAGAGAAATGTGTAGGAAGATCTCAAAGCACATAAATATAGCGTTGTTCTTTGTGTTCCCATGTAGAAAGTCCAAAAATAGGTCACCTGTGATGTATTAGAACACAGCGATATAAAACAACAACTTCTCTTTTGACTACCTTGTGGGGGAATCTTTTTGCGTATAAGATTACATAATACATGGTGCAACTACCTCAACCTGCTTTAAGTAAGTAACACTTCGGAATTTGTGAATCTCATGAGCCAAAACTTTCACAGCTCAGACTTTCAAACCTGAAACTGGGGCTAGCAACAGAAGCTCAAGCCCAGAAACTTCAGGAGTTCAATGACTTGTTATTTTGTGAGCAAGCTTTCAGAGAACTTCCCTAGAAATGGGATCACTGCACTCGTGCCTTCTGAAGTGCGATCATTTATCCAGGGAAAGTGAGCAGCACAACTATTTTCCTTCTACAGGTATGTACACCAGCTCATTTTTCCATCTCCCTTCTTTCCGCATCAACCTCATAACCCTGATTTCTGTGCTGCTACAGCACAGTAGACTATTACTTTATAAATAAAGCTTCAGATCAAAAAGAAAGAAGAAAAAAGTGTCATTCACTGTGATTCACACAGGCGGGTGAAAGGGCTGCAGTGCAAAGTTACAAGGCAGAATTGCCTTTTCTTTGTACTCTGCCTGTATCTACACAAGCTGCCAATTTATTTAACCCATCCACAAATTAAGGGAAAAAGGATTTGTCCAAGTAGGAATATAGTTATAACAAACACGAAACTGTACGACATCTTTGCCTATGTGCACATATGTCACCAGAAAAGGATTTTCACGAGCACAGAAAAATATTTATTCATTCATTCCTGGATGCCAGAAGTCGAGGATCCAGATTTCTGTGAAGCAATCAGAAGCAGAAAACAGTTTACTGTTTGTAATTACTTGCAATATCAACTCTGACACAAAAAAATGAAGGATATATGCTAATTCCTGTTAAGCGGGTGCTTAAGAGTTGTAACAAAGGAACTGGAGTGAGACAATTCCCTGTTGTCATAGAAAAACTTTGTAACTGCATCTCCATTCCAGTCTGCAAAGACATCAATTAGACATCATTTTCTCAGGCTACTGTTGCTAGAAAGGCCACAGCATAAGACCAACTGATTAAATAAACTGTTCCTACAGAAACAATTATGTCATTTCTGTTGCCAGGAGTGTAATTTACACCACTTCTACAGAATTAAAGTCAATTTTCTAACCATGATATACTTTTTTATATGCATAGACACATGTATACAGATACAGATACACACTCATACAAAATATAACTATGGTTTATGTATCATTGTTATAGGAGTGATAGAATTACTACTCTGTACACACTATTTAGCTGAACAAGACAGACTCACGGTAAGCACTGCTTGTCAGTGGCAGTGATGACAGCAGAGTTTTAATTAAGTTCAGCAACCACAGATTTCTTCAAGAACAACTCAGAGTGCCTTGTTCCAGCTGAGTCAGCACCCCAAATCCCCAGGTTTGGTAGAGGACCTGGAACAGTGCTGAGAAGGCCTTGGGAGGTGGACACAACAAGCATTTTACGCAACCCTATATTCATCAGCAAACTTGAAGCGCAAAGAGTCGGGTACTGCAATTAAAGCTATTTGGAAACTATTTTGTCCTCCCAGAAGAGGCATAACAGAATTCCTCATTAAAAGTTCAAATATTATTCCAATACCAAAACAAGTAAATTACTAACTCAGTAGAGAAGTCAAAAGCCAAAAGGCAGATGAAAAAAATAAATGTTTTCCTGACAAGAAGGTAAAATTGTAGCTACCCGGCTGCTGTCTTAACCCTCCATCAAAGAATAGGTTGGCCCAACCTATGACCTGTTCACAAGGTCAGACTGCTTTGATACCTAGCAAGTACTTACTAGATAATAGTAATCAATGCAGATTAGAAGCTCTACATTAATCTGTGAATGTGTAATATTTGTAAAAAAAATAAACCACTATCTTGCACTATTTTGCAGGTGCTAGAATTACTTTAAAATAATAAACAAAAGCCCAAGCTATAAAATTCAGCTAAATTCACATTTATTCCTGCTACTATTATTCCACTGTGTCAGTAACCAATAATGCTACCCCAGAGTAGAATATTGCTGCCAATTTGACAAGCAAGCAATAAAAATAGTGTTTGCCAGAATTAAAACTGCATTTCTTTCCATTTATTTATTCATTCAACAGATGCATTAACCAAGACTCTGCACAAGAACAGAATATAAAATTATATCAGCTGGATGTGTTTGTAAAAGGAATAAAAAAAAAATTAAAAATATTAGTGATTTGGCGAATTCATTTCTTCAGCATTGATGACTAGCAGTTCTCGGTGATCTTACACATACTTTGAAAATATAGACACTTTCAGGCAAGCACAGAAAGAGAAAATAAACTTTGCATCATAAATCACAGATTTAAACAAAGATTTAAAATTACAGATTAGTAATTTTATGTGGACTCTCTACAGTCCACAGTTTTCTCTGCAGCTGCTGATCTACGGAATTTTTGGGATCAATCCCATTTCCATTCTCACATCTTTGTGTTGTGGATGTGCAAATCTGCACAAGGCAATTTTGTGCCCAGCTGATCACAGGATGCCATTCAGCAAATTGCCATACATGGCAGCTGTACCCAAGGGAATTACATTGTGGTACCAAAGTGAAGAAATGCTGATATTGCTGAAGACTGCTTAAAAAAAGAAAAAATTAAAAAAAAAAAAACCCAAACAGAACTTAAAGCAAGGTTTACAAGTCAAGCTTTTATCAGTTTCCTACAAAAGTGACCATGAAACCCAACATTCAACATTCTGTCCACTTATAGCAAAAAATCATCAAGACAATGAGGAGAGCCAGTATAAATAATTCTAAAGAGCAGCCCAGTCACCCTTGCAGCAATTCTCACAACTTCCCTGTCCTTGCATCTGACTCCTTTAGTTCTCATCAAAAATTAATCTTACTAATTCCATGCCTGGCTCATCCTAAATAGATGTATCTTTTCTTCTTCCTTCTGCCACATCACTTGCACACGTAAGAAACAGATTATACTGGGAAGGATAAGAGAAGGAGAAATGCAGCAAAATACAAAGCACCTAATATAGAAATGAAAAGTTTTTCCGGTATGGCACAAACCAAAGTACTGCAGATAAAAGCACTATAGCCAGCTTGTTCTATTTGTTATATTGATTTGTTTAACTGTTAGGTCTTATATGATTCTAGGCTTTGTCTAACAAATAACTTTACACTTAACTTCCTCACTGATGTTAGAAGCAATGGCTCCTGTCAAAATCCAGGTGAAAGATTCTCCAAACATGGTTCTATATTTTCGTCCTGTGTTTAATAATCTTCTATGCATGCTGTAGGGCCTGTTTCCTTAGAGATGTGTGGGGGTTTTGTTTGATTTTGAAAAGCTGGATGATGAAGTAGAGAGTACTGTAGTGTTCCATCAATATATTTTTTAAAATCTCATTAATTATTTGCACATTCTGGGGGTTTGTTTTGGTCCCCTCCCCTTGCAATGCTGTTGAGGGCTTAAAGCAATTTAGACAGATGTAAGGTTAGTGCAAGAAATAATTTATATTGTGACTCCACCAATACATTACTTCAGAAAAAAAAAAATGTCCTGAGAGAAAGATTTAGATACATGAACTACTTTCCACTCAAACCTCAATTTGCTCATTATTACTCCAAACCATTGCCTTCATTCGATTCTTCATAGACTTCTTTGTCAAGTCTAGTTAGACATAAAAAATCTGTCCTTAAAGGCCTGCAAAGAGAATAAATGTGGAAAATTTATATAGTCCCCGCATTTTTCATAAATAAATTGGTCTTGTATTATAGAGACTGGGCAGATTCATGAGATACAGACAGACTTTCCAGATCTGCCGTAGGCTTCTATCGTAGCTAAACTGTTTTTCTACAAAACAGAGTGATGTGAAGAGAAACTGTGAAGCAGATACAGGATGCTCAGGTACTATGGTCATGGACATCGCACAAGCAGCTAAAATCCTTAGTTGAAGTGTTAATCCACATTATCTCCAACTGTCCATATAAATTTGCTCTAGATTAAGAGTACTGAATACAAACTAAAATTTCTGTGACTAATATCAACCTTTATTGCCCCAAAGCACACTGTACCAGCTGCTTTGCCTACAGGCTTCAAGTACTGAGAGTGGCTTTTGTACTCTCACAAACTGTGTTAAGTACTTGCTATCATCACAGCCTGTAATATTCATCAAGGTACACATTTAACTGACAATCCAAAGAGCCATATGGTCCTTACATACAGATGTACTCAAACACCACTGGAAAATTCTTGTTAAAGTATTCTACCCTAGACTAAAGTACATATTGATTATTGTAATGCTGGCTCAATTATTTTGGAGTTGGAATGTTAAACAGGGTGTTATCAAGAAACCAATAAAAGGTAGATACCTAGAATTTTTTTATGGTGGTGAAAACAATAATAATATATGAAAAATTTGCAGGGGGAAAAAAAGTTACCCTGGTGAGAACAGGAAGGGCTGGATGAGTTTTTCTTTATCCTTTGAGAGCAAGACAGTAAAAAAAGGTATTACAACATGAAACAACTTTAAAGAAAAACATTTCAACCTAACCACAAGCAGGCTTAAAATGCTAACCACTTCCAAAGGGCAGGCTTTCCTTTCCTTCCCTTCTTTCCCCACGGTAGAACTAACTTTGCTTGATTAATAAGAGAAATCATGTTCTCCTCTATATTCAGCTGTCTCTCAGGGGGAGTAATATCTCACTGGGCACCGTATCTACTGTGGAAAGAATAAGGAATGGAAAAGACCTCTACTAGTATCAGAACTGCAATTTCTCTTTTAGAAAGACAGCACGGTAACAGACAGAGTCACTGTGTAATAACTCACATAGTTTTCCTGTTGGTAGGTTGTAGCAGTTGCTATATTCTGTCTTCCACATTTCCTCCAGGAGCTCCTAACCATAGGTAACAATTTGCAGAGGTGCTAGCCTACCTAGTAATATCAAAGCTTCTCACTTTGAAAGGTACCAGAAATAATGCAAGTAACATTAAAAAAAACTTTACAGCTCCTATCGCTGCCACTCATTCTACCTATATGTTTCAATTTATTAAGCAGATCATCAGTGAAGGCTGCTGAAGAATTTGACAAGTGTTTTCTCCATAAACACGTATTTGCTCATCACACCTCGGTGTAACAAAATTGTCTTCACCAACTACTTTCAATTTCTCAAGATTTTATTAGTAAAATAAAACCTAGGCTTCAAGTCTAATGACTGCAAAACTACTTCCAGGCATCAACCTTATATGAAGCAAAACAGTATTCCCTTCCTCAGACATACCACTGATGCTATTGCTCTCAGCCATCCCCCAAAAAACAGCAAGTGAAAGCATTTTTCACACAAGCTCTGGTTTGCTTCAGTACTACAGTAAGTTATTTCAAATACAACAATTACGCAATGAGGTTAAAAATACTCTAGAAGACGGAAAAAACCTGAAACTATAGGTACAAAAATCTGTGATATTTTAAAGATTCATAGATAAAATTAGTTCTTCATAGGCATGCATATACATGCATTTTAAACACAGTTTAGTTATTTATTTTAGAATCTAGAGCTACATATGTATGTTTTAAAAAAACACAGCAAATATCAAGGGTATCATATTTGTATTTCATTTATCCTCTTCAGAAAGTGAGCTAAATTTTTTAACAATCAATAAAAAAATTACACTATATTACATATATAAATTATGGAAACCACTGTAGCCAAACAACAGAGGAAGAAAGAAAATAAACTGAAGATGATACCAACACCAATCTAAATTTAGATTAACATGCACATCAATCAAACAAATACTTTTCAGCAGAGTAAATGGTGAAGCCACACACTGTACCAGCTTAGTTCAATTTCCTTACTATTATGCATTTATCATTATAGCTTATTACTTTTAAACTTCTCTCGCACATCTTTTTATGGCACTACATAAACAGATTTTCTATCCGTTTCCCTGAACAACCTTGTAAAAATAATAACTCAAGAACTAAGGTGGCAAAGAGGGGAAGACAGAGTACTTTATCATTTTAAAAAAATCAGATAAGAAAACACATAGTACTGTGTATCATTTTTCAGATTCTGAGAACTTAATGTGAGGAATGTCACCGCTATCAGATTGATGTGAATGACTTCCTCTATTTGAACTAACACAGGGCCCTGACAGATGGTTTTAACCCCTTACAGCAGTCATTCGCAACTCGGGGGAGGGGGATCTAACTACTGTCCATAGGTTTTATTTTGCTGTCTGAAGAATGGAAAGTATGCTCCTGCCACTGCAGTTGTATGGAAACATGCAGAGTTACTGGGTGTGGTCAATGAACTTCAATTTTAAAGGTAGTCAACTGACCAGATCCTTTCCACGTGCTTTTTGCAGCACATCCAAACCAAATCAGTCAAGGGGCTAACTGGCGAGACTGCGATGTATAAACTCACCCTGGTGGTAACCCTTACACCGTGGATGATCTTAACAAAATTACAGGAACACAGTTTATGATGTAATACCTATCCATGTTGTGTTCAGTCTTTACTCACAGGGCAATTAAGATCATAAGACTTCTGTCTCAATTTCGGCTAGAAGAATCCTTGCCATTAGGCACGCCTTGTGAACACTTCATCTTGAAAGAAAACCGTATTGTCTCCCTATTTTTAAAAATTACTAGAAACAAAGTCTCCCCAAGGTCTCTGCTGAATAAATGCCTTCAGAGAAAATCTCCCTGGTTTCTTGTTTTGTTTTATTTCAAATTAGCAATTCCACTTAAAGGATATTACAGCAGGAAGGCACGTAACAGAACTCCTGCATCAAGGGATTGTAACAGGGTAGCTACTGCTGCTCCTGCTCATCCCGTGTACTTTGCCAGGCACGGCCTCCACAGCATCAGGGATATCTGATGGAGAAATCTGAACCATATCCTGAAGTTTAAACCCTGCATGTTAAGTTCTACTACCTCTGAATCCAATTCATTGTAATAAGCCAGGCAGAGAGCTTGCTGAAATGTCTGTATTGATGCCGTTCTGCCATGCACCTAACACAGCGCCAACAGGAGCTATGGGATGCTAGGCAACGCAGCAACCCAGGCAGCAGGTAATAACACTGAAAACATCTTCCAACATACCAAATATTTTGATGAATGCAAGGTAAGCAGCCACCTGGGACTTTAAACCACAAGGCAACATTTCCTCATTCTACAGCCACACAGTGTCAGCACTCCAGCTTCAGCACTCCAGCTATCGCGCTAAACTACTTTCCAAGTTACAGAAACAACCTCCTTTCAGGCACACTTTCACAAGCTTGAAGAACGCAAGCAGGTGGTTTTTTTCTTTATATATCTAAAGCAATACAAAAGATAGTATGTCAGTGTTCCAAAAGCCTTTCCAGCAATAATGAAAGCCCCCACTAAAATACAGCAATTTCCAACTTAGGAGAATATTTTGAAAGAGTAGAAATTGCTCAAATTACTCAAGTACTCAAAGTAAAATTTTAATGAAGGAAACACTAAATTCACAGTAATATTGCAATTTTTAAAGGAAAATGAAAAAATTATGTTGACGTTTACAGCGACTATTTAAAATTTTACCAATAAGCTACTACAAGATACAGCACCATTCATTGTGAACGATTATAGTAGAGGAGAAAAGCTGGAGTCACACTTATGTTATTCAAATTACTATTAAATTTACCAGCCATGCTTCCCTCCCAAGGATAATTGATATTCCTCTTTTTAAAAAAAAAAAAAAAGTTTACATGATTTTGTAATAATGTACTAAAATCATGATTTAGCCACATCACTAAACCAAATTTAATTTTATGAAAAGGATGCCTTCTGGTTCTGTAATTCTTCTTTGGTATCACTTCATGGTGCAAAACTATGACAAGATACAGTTTCAGTGTTAATTGCTAAAGGGCATTCTGTAACTTACACATTTCCTCATGAGTACAGGAACATCCAGTGTTGAAAAGGTCAACAGCTGAACTAATGTGGTATACCACCGAACAAATAACCTATGCCTATTCACTATACTAAACAAATGAATCTTCTAAAACATAGTTATTTTATAGCACGTGTAGGTAGGTAATTTTTCTGTACTCAAGCTGCTATGCTAACATTAACTCCACATCTTGAAAATTAATATATATTCATTACATATAAAAACTATATAGAGATACAATGTATATAATATTATATAATAAATATAGGGGTTAGACTATACATTAAATAAGTATTTTTTATAACTGTCTTTGTGTTGCTTACAAAGGTGTACATCTTTGCAAATAAAACAGGAAGCACAATGAAATTATATATAATTAAGCTGGAAAATACAAAACTTTTTCAATCTGTGAAGTTAAGTCTAAAATGGAGAAACTAAGATGAACAATGTCATGTGTGTAGGAATGTCTCCTGGCAAGGGAAAAACTGAAGTTGGAAACACAAAAAAAAAGAAAAACCCAAACCTAAATAAGTCATTATAACAATAACAAAACAAAGCAAGCCGTATTGCAATCAACCATCAGGGAGAAAAGAAAATAAACGTTAAGGATAGGACACTGAATGGAAAACTAATTGGATGTCAGTTTTTAGAATCACTCTCAATAGATTAAAGAAATGAGAATAAACTACTTGTGTCAAAAGAAGGAAAAGACTGCATTACCATCAGAGTCAGAATGCTACTTAGGTACAAATTCTAGCAGAGTTTTTGTCAACTATTCAGCATATCACTCTTAATACCAATAGAACCCTTTACAACTAGAACTTGTGTACTGGACACGAGTCAGTTTTACACCTTCTCAACATAAAAGCATGCTGCAGCATGATCCAGGCCAGCAAGCCATAATTTCAGTATTGGGTAAAACAGAACACCTTAACGAATCCAGAATAAAACAAGAGCACGTCAGTACAACTCACAAACCTGAACAGCTATTATCCATTGTTCATTTTTCCTTCATACTGTAAAAGTTACTGCATTTTCAACAACATTCTAACAAAATTCTTTGGAAGAGACTACTGGGGCAAGTAAGATGCAACAAAGTAAGAAACACATTTTAGAAAAGGATCATAATGTGCTAGAACAGACACAAATAATAAACTATACAGAAGAGCTATGCTACAATTGGGCATCACACTGCCTGGTGCACACAAGTGCAAGGTACAGGAGAACCTATCCAGCTGGAATTGTGCACCATCATGTAAATGAGGCTAAAGAACAATCTCAGGGCAAGATGTCCAAAATCACCCATTGTTCAGTTCCAAAAGTGACTTAACCTCAAAAGAGATTATATGTAACTGAAAAATTTGTACAAGTTAGGAGCACAAGTCTCTTGCAAATATGAGAACAGATGACACTTTTAGACACAGAAGAGTAAAATTCTAAAGAGCCACTAAATGAGCAGCAAGATTCAAACTAGGAAACAAGACATGCAGCCCAAAGAAAGAAATAGAAAGTGCTGCTGAAGAATTCAGAGAATGTAAATGTAGAAACAGAAAAGAATAGTGCAAAAAACAAGGGGAGTAAGTGGACACAGTTTCCCAACCAGGCCAATAAAGACCTTCGTGAGTGCATCTGTTCCATGACACCTGGACATTAAGACAGTCTGTGATAGGCTTATGAAAAGTTAAACGCTAAAGCACATTGAAAGAATGCTAAAGCTCAAAAATCAAGGACTCTGATAGAAAATACTGGAACTGAGTACTTCATTTCACCCCGCTAGACCTTAAGAGCCTACCTAAGAGTGTCTTTTTAACCAGGTAAGCTTCTTCAAAAAACTGCAGCACATGAAGCGGCATTCAGGGTCATCTTATCAACTCACCAGCAGAGTTTAGACCTCCAGATCTACAAATGACCTACCACCGTTTCGTAATACACAAACAGTCAACGCTAAGGCATTACTTCCTGTGTGAAGACAGTAAGACAAGACATAAAAGATGGAAGACCAAGAAATATGCTACAACTTCCAAATTTTTTTTTTACTTCCTGCTCTCAGCAAAACAGAAAAACATACTCTAACAGACAGGTATGACTCCTGAATTGAACTGAAAAGTACTACAGGGGTGTATGCTATGGCAATTGCAGATACCTCTGTCCCTGTGCACTCTCCATCTCTTTACATGCAGATGCATCTGTTCCCTTCTGCTCCGCTCTGCTTCAAGCTCCTGAATCGCTGCATTCATTTTCCCCCCACAGACCCAAAAGACTAAGCTCTTCACAGTCCTATTCTCTGGCACATTCTGGGTCTCCCTCTCCCCTTGTGTTGCCATTCTCAGTCCTAAGACCCTTCATC
The DNA here is from genome assembly GCF_000699245.1 of Pterocles gutturalis. NCBI lineage: Eukaryota > Metazoa > Chordata > Aves > Pterocliformes > Pteroclidae > Pterocles > Pterocles gutturalis. The sequence goes on from NW_010121088.1 coordinate 37,064, forward strand.
ACAGAATTCCTGGTTTAAGACTCCTGTGGTTCCCCAATATTTCTACACTCTTTTCCACCCCACTTTTCACTCCCCTATAACCCAAAAACACCTGTCAAATTATTTCTCTTCCATTCCGTACTGATATAGAAACAGGTATAAGAACAGCACATTTTTCTGTATATGTAGGGTGTCTGCACAAGGCTCTTTTTGCCTACTCCTCCCTATCTACCCTTTGAGGATGATGTAATCTCTTCACACCATCTTAACTAGCATCTGCACAGCAATGGCTTGTAAGCACGTCTATCCATCCACCTACTCCTGATTGTGCCTCCATATGGCACTACTTCTTCGCCTGATTTTTCTCTCCAGAAAACTTAAGCTTGATATGTTCATAACTCAGCACCTTATCATTCCTCTCAAACACTTTTTGCAGCTAAAACTTTTGCCATTATCACCTCCTGTAATATAGAAAGTCTTTCATGACCCCTTTGCCTGTGTTTGAACCACGTAACCACAATATATCCAAAATCTTGTTCCCATCTTCCTCCGTGTATACATCTTTTTCTTTCTATACACTACAGCTCGTCCAATATCCCAGCGCCATCTTTGTTCAGGCACACACTGAAGAATTAGAAAGGAAGATGGAGATACCTTTGTTTAAATTTAGACAGGCTTCCCTACTTATCCTAAGTCATACTGAGAGTGAAGCAAGTAAATCTCTTTAATAGATTAGTATTTATGCCTTCATTTCAGGAATCCTCTTTATCACATCACCCTTAGGAGCTATACTGGTATCACCAGTTTCAAGATCTTGGGAGAGAGACAGAATGGAGACAGCTCAAAGAGCTCAATCAGCTGCTACTCAGCACAGCCAGCTGGTACCTACCAAGTCTATGATCTTTGTTCAAAGTTTCCGTAATCTTTATTCAGGTATTTTCTGAAGGTAAAGGAGTACGGAATAGGAAGCATGCTAGATGGATATGTAGCCACTGAAAAAAATAAATAACATATGCTGTTACCTAACGATAAATAATATATTGGATGGTTGTCTGAGAGAAAAGGTAAAGAGAAGAAATGCAGACATTTGCGTTACACAACTGCATTTTATAATTGCATTAACAAATTAAAAACAGAGGACCCCATCAAAATTTGACCAAAACTGCAATCTTAATAGATCTGCTTATATAAGAGCCATGCTTTAACATTTAGCATTTTACCAAACTTCAAAAAAAAAAAAAAACCTAATATTTAAAATCAAGAAAAAAAAAAAAACCCAACCAAACATAAAAAGCCCTAGCACCCCACTTATTGGGGATTAAAAACTCCCAGCAGAACATTTTACACTCAGATATTCTTAAATTACTTACTTCAGCAAAGCAATTTTAAAAAAATACTATTTTGGGTTGTATACTGAATTTATTTCCAAGTTTTATTTTAGCATGAATAGTAATTAAAAATGAGATTGTGCTACACTTCTCTTCCTTCTCATCATGTGAGCATTGTTTATACTGATAGAGCAGATTCAGAAATAAGTTACAAAACAAAAAAGTGAAAATGAAGACATTCCCCGCTCCCTGCAAAGTGAAGGTCAAGAACATCATGCAAGACACTCCTACGAAAACTTGTGAAGTTTCAAAATAGCAAAATTAATGTGGAGCATACAAGATTTTTTTTTCAGAAGTTAACATTTAAAAAAAAACTAATAACATACACTAACATACATACATGGTACATGGTGAATTCTTTTCTGATTCACAAATTAAACTGAATTATCAACCCATTTCAAAGGTCTGAATAATCTCTTGTGAATCCTAATAGAAATTTTCTTAATATACATGCAGGTATCAACTGGTCCTGAATATAATTTATTCAAGACAAGACCTAAATGCTCACATGCATATAAGCATATTATGTGAAATTCGGCATGGCTCAAAGAGGCAGTTTTATTTCAGAAATGTTCCTAGGACTGAAAAAAAAAAAAATCACAAATGGAAAGCAAGCAAATTCAAATATAGATTGTTGGAAGCTTTTTAAGTAGTAAACGTTTAATCCCCTTTTTTTTCAGTGTCATGTGGTTTCCAGTGTACACAAAGAGTGAAAAGGTAAAAATAAAACTGGCATACCCTTAATACACTCCAGAATTCATAAATCATTTGTAAATTTAGTCCTTTTATAAAAGAATCCTTATATAAATGGGGAGGGGGGGGGGGCATCAATCCCATATATGAAGCACAATTTAAGCTCAACATCACTGACCAATCAAAATTAGTGAACGCACTGCATCTCTCTGCAGTGAGGAGAAGCGACAAGGTAGGCTGTCATTCTGCAAAAGCTGCCGATCGCAAGCTTTCCTCTCAGAAGCACTGCTTTTCTTTTTTAGAAAGCTTGAATCTCAGTGGTGTCTCTGGAGACAAGAAGCCTTCAGTATGTTAAATTACTTTCATTATGTATTTTCAGATGCTTATTGATTCTACAGTAGGAAGAGTGGGAGACTGCAGCAGCCTGTAAACCAGAACTAAAGCAGTTGTATACATTAGCAGTATGCTGAAACAATGGCACACTACAGGCACAAATTTTCATTAAGGTCATTTCTTGAAGATATGCTTATTACCCTCTTCCCCTTCTACTCTGCTAACAAGTGAACAAAATGAATCCCTTCAACCTGGAACTGCTTCACCTGCATCAAGAATTTATCAAATCTTTAGTGGAGGTAAGATCTGTTCCTTATTATGGTATGCAGAATAAACAACATTTAATTTAAAAAAAAAACACAGAGAAAAAAGGAAATATATCAGACTGAAATTAAATTAAGCGCTAGTATCTTGCTATACCAGGAAATATTAAAATGCTATTTCCCCCTCCCCATTAAAAACGCAATGGTAGAAAAATGTTATTTTGTATGAAAGTCTCGTAGAATATCAAGAACCTGTTCTGTTCAATACAACATAGTGCAGTTTAAGCTAATACAGTATCGGGGGAAAAAAAACACAGAATGCAATCGGGAATATTTTATTCCTCCCTCAGCAGTATTTCTAAATATGTTACAGATTTTTTCAGTTAGTCTTTAAAGGATCAGATAGTCTGTAATTAGTGTACACTTACCGCTTTACGAAGGTTGGCTAATATGACTAATCTCTGATTGCTCAAGAAATCCCCCTTTTGGGTTTTTTGTTTTGTTTTGGGTTTTTTTAAAACTGATTTATTTCATTACCCTGTACATTCAAGCCATTTATTAAAAACACAGATTTGCTAAGCCTTTATTTCAAGAAAGTAAACTATAACAGTGTGCAAATTAAACAAAAACATCTTTGCTGTAAAACTCATTGACTCTGCTCAATTTCTCATTAGAAGAGAAGAGAGTTGTATGTATAAACTACCTGCTCACAAGAGCTATAAAACTACATTTTCTAGCTCTAGTCACAGACACTCTACATCCAATGTTATTGCTTCTAGTTGGGGTTTTTTGTAACCTGTGCTATTTGGAGAACAGGAAACTTGTCGAAAAAACTAAATTCATGTAAGTTGACAGAAGAATGACATGATTTTACCAGCAAATAGTGAATACACTAACCAATTTTCTATGTAATCTATAATATCTAAGAGACCTTTTATGCATAAAATAAGCAATATTAAAGTAATGCAAGAATATATTTTCTATTTTGAAATTATAAGCCCTACTTTTAACCTTTTTTTTCCTCCCCTTTACAAGGGCATGCAGCAACTAATTCAGTTTTACAACTGACAATATGAAGAATGCAGTTGACTGGGTATCTTTCTAGCTGTATGACCTACAAGCAGCAGGATGCATCACTAAAATGTATTCCTAAGACATAAAGGAATTAGAAACAAAATATGGAATACACTTGTATTACCATTTACGTGCACGACATTTCAACAATATACACGGAAGACTAACACATCTGCTCAGATTTTCATTAGAAGAAGAGTGCAATGATTGATTCTTAAAATGGTGAGCATTTCTTAAAGAGGGATTTATAATTTAAAACCAGAATTGTGGAAACTACTGATGCATGAAGAAACAATGAAACATGAATTCCCAAAAGGAGAATATGCATACTTCACCAGCAAGCTGAATAAGGGTTTAATCAAGCTTTTTCTATACTACTCATTAAATAACTTATTTGTCATAATGACTAATGGATATTTTTCTCTCAATTTTATGGTCTGTTATGTATTCTCCTTAAACGAAAATAAACCAAATTAGGTAACTCATGGTTACTCTCAAAGCACATGAACTGGATTTTATGATGTATAGCAACTTCTTTCACTAAGCCATCACTCAAAAGTAATGAGCAGGAATATTACCGAAAGAAATACGCAACCATAAACTAAAGGATGTCTACATACATTCTGAACACAGAGATCAGAATTTATTTTTTTTTAAACCCGGAAAATAAAACCAGGCTGCTACAAAATGCAACAGGGGAAAGAAATTAACATCACTTAAAAGAAGGTTTATTTGTTATTGCTGGCTTGAAACTCAGAACAGACATGCAGAATATGCACTGGTCTGTAGAAGTATCTCAGGCAATTAAGAAGTCCCCATGTTTAATCAGAATTTTTTGCCGCTGAAGTGCTGGAACAACAACAAAAAAACAAAACCTGCAAGGAATAAAATAAGAGCCCAGCTACCACTTGGTTTCCAGGTTACAGTGCATGTCAAATATCTGTCAGTGACACCATGTATCAATTTATGACAAGCTGCTGCAATGATCTGAAAGGCCCTTAAGGCACAGAGAACAGGTAGGTCAGCAGTTGCATGCACCCCACCTCTGCTCAGCATTTGCAGGGGAAAAGCCACTGTCCAGAAAGGCGATGCATTGGGTAAATTAGCTCCTTGCCTTGACATTGCTGCTTTTATTTAACTGAAATCTAATCAATGCAACAAGGATGTGATGTTTTATCTATTCCTAAGACTTAGCACATCTGAAGTTTTCTGTTTTCACAAAATTTCAGCTGGCATAACGTTAGAGTTAAGATTGTCATTTGTTTTAGCAGAACTGCTTTTGATCTCCTCCTAGCTTTTGCTAATATGAAAGAACTCCATTTATCCGGTAATGCATTTGGAATGGTTTCTTTAAATCCATTCACAGCCAGGACAGCGTACACAGAGCAAATCGTATTCCTGGGGGTTAAAATAAACCTAATAGAGGGTGCCTAAATTAGAAATTAAACAAAGCTTTTGAAATATTTCTTGTTTCATTTCACACCTGAGACTAATACATTCTAATTCACATTTTTTGTATTTAAGAGGCACATGTGAAATAACTGCTGAAGCATACCAAGAATTTTCATCATACAATTTGCAATTAATAGTATTGTGCAATTGAGGCTTTTCAGAACTACAGATTAAATCTATTTGCATACTGTATCCCAAGTACGCTTAATTCATACTTCAACTTAAAAAGAGCTTATTTTTGTTCACCTTAGTGCTATCCATTTTTAATGCATTCAGCATGGAACAAAGGTCTGTATTTAAATTTACTTTTATGCCAAGTACGTGCCCTCTTAAATTTAAGCCTATCTAAAAAAAAAGCCCAAACCCTCAAGTATCATAACAAGAAATTTAATAACCTCTCTTTTATTTATTCATTTAATAACAAACTCAAGAGCTGGCTGACAATATAAATAATACAAACATCAGGTATCATATGCAGATGCTACATTTTCAACCTATCAGCATGTGTAAAACAAAGAAGATGAGCCACAAAATAAAAAATCTTCTAGGTGTAAGAAATGTTACTTTTTTTGAACCTCACTTATTCCTAAAACAAACATGCTATTTATATAAATCTCTTGGATTTAACTGCATTTTGCATTAAGAAAACAAAACACCTAACAAAACCCTTAAAGAGACAACTTTATTTTTAACTATTATTTTCTAAAATTTTTCCCTTAAATCTATTCTGGAATAAAATTAAATACTCTTCCATTCCCTGGAGGCACTGATTTCTTAAAGAAATTGAATATTCAAATCAGAAAAAGGAAATATACTATTTTTATAATAAACTCTATCCCCCCCAAACCCACATAAGTTTTGCATGTGAAATTATATGTACCTATATAAAATTGTTGTAGTGGTACGTTTCATATACGTAGGTGTGCACAAGATAAAAGTGAATAGAAGTCTTCAAGCTCTGTAAAAATCTGCTGAATTACAGAACTTCAAGTTTCAGCCCACAGCACTACTGTAAACTCTTCATAAGAGGCTGCTAAATTGCCATAAATAATCTAAATGGTTTTTATGAAACATAAGCAACAGTGGTTCATGTTCCCATCACTCTCTTTCTCCACAAGAGCCTTTTTTAAATTATCTCAAGTACTAATTTGTTAATACTTAACAACCTTCTTCTAAAATGACCCTCAACACAATACAAAGGCAATGCACCAGCACAGTTTATTCAACAGTTGGGCCCTTTGTAAAAACCACACCACTATAAATAAAGCCTTGTCTCCCTAAGTGGAAGCTTTTCACATTTTTTTTTTTAAACAAATCCTGCTTTCCTTTAAAAAGGAAAAGACCTTATTCTAGATCCTCAGGCTTTTGAGTCCATGCCAACTAAAGCTCAAAACATACAGTAAATCAAGAGGTTGATAAGAACAGATGTTTTGCCTCCCTCCTCCTTCCCCAGCATTTACCTACAGCAAGTGTTAAAAAAAAAATGAAATGAAATAGTTCCATATTTTATTTCACCTTTCAGGAGAAAAAACAACTGCAACAAAAGAATGTGTTTCTTCCCCATTCTGGAAGTCAACATGCAGTCTGAATCTAACATTACAGTTCGAGATGCCATTGATGACATCGACACCAACATGTACAGACCACTGTCATACCCATTAAGCTTTCAAGTATCTCTCACGGGATTTTTGATGTTAGAAATTGTTTTGGGACTCGGCAGCAACCTCACCGTGCTGGTACTTTACTGTATGAAATCCAACTTAATCAATTCTGTCAGTAACATAATTACAATGAACCTTCATGTACTTGATGTAATAATTTGTGTGGGATGTATTCCTCTAACTATAGTTATCCTTCTGCTTTCACTGGAGAGTAACACTGCTCTCATCTGCTGCTTCCACGAGGCTTGTGTCTCTTTTGCAAGCGTTTCAACCGCAATCAACGTCTTTGCTATCACTCTGGACCGATATGACATCTCTGTAAAACCTGCCAACCGAATTCTGACCATGGGAAGGGCTGTGATATTAATGACGTCAATATGGATCATTTCACTTTTTTCCTTCCTGATTCCTTTCATTGAAGTCAACTTTTTCAGTCTTCGAAGTGCAAGTACTTGGGAAAATAAGACACTGTTGTGCGTGAGTACAAACGAGTACCACACTGAGCTAGGAATGTACTACCACCTTCTTGTTCAGATTCCAATCTTTTTCTTCACTGTTATAGTAATGCTAATTACATACACCAAAATACTCCAGGCTCTAAATATTCGGATTGGTACAAGATTTACCACCGGACAAAAGAAGAAAGCTAGAAAGAAAAAAACTATTTCTTTGACCACTCAGCATGAGACTACGGACGTTTCCCACAGCAGTGGAGGACGAAACGTAGTTTTTGGCGTAAGGACTTCTGTGTCTGTCATAATTGCTCTACGCCGAGCTGTAAAACGGCACCGGGAGCGACGAGAACGGCAAAAGAGAGTCTTCAGAATGTCCCTCTTGATTATCTCAACATTCCTTCTCTGCTGGACACCCATCTCTGTTTTAAACACCACCATCTTATGTCTGGGCCCAAGTGACCTTTTGGTAAAGCTGCGATTATGTTTTCTAGTAATGGCATATGGAACAACTATATTTCACCCTCTACTTTATGCATTCACGAGGCAAAAGTTTCAGAAAGTTCTGAAAAGTAAGATGAAAAAGCGAGTTGTTTCAATAGTGGAAGCAGATCCCATGCCAAATAACGCTGTAATACACAACTCATGGATAGAGCCTAAAAGGAACAAAAAGATTACCTTTGAAGACAACGAAGTAAGACAGAAATGTTTAGTACCTCAGGTTGTCACTGACTAGATTTCACTATTCACCAAAACACATCAAGTGGAACATTTGAACAAATTGTAGAAAAATACTGCCAAATAAGAAAAACTTTTTTAAACTATTGGCGAGACTGTAAATTTTCAATATGTATGTTAAATAGAGTAGGTCTTGTATATTCAGTTCCTTCATTATGTAAGATATATATTGCATGGACGTTTGTTAGCGTTAACACCACATGTATATTCGTCAAAAATATTCAAGTCCTCTTTTTTAGAAAATAAATAGCCTTAAAGAAGTGCAAACTTTTAAAAATATTTGTATGGCTCAGTTTCTCTGTAAATATAAAAGAATTCTTAAACAGAAATTCCACTCAGGAATACTTTTTCTAACACAAATTCAACATTTTGCATTTTTTAATGTAATTAATAAATAGTAATAATCAGAGATACTCTGAATACTATACAACTAGGACACGTTTTGAGCTCAAATTTCGTTTTGATGCTCAAATTTCTCCAGCATGCAATTACCATGCATGTGTAGACAAAGCCATTTATGTCCTTCAATTAATGGTTCAGAATTAGTTAATTTTGATGGGGAAAAAAAACTCATGTTGGTCCAAAAACTGAAAGTACTTGTAAGAAAAGAAAAAAGTCTTGCATATATGATCTCAGAATCTCAGTTTCTACACAGAAAATAGACAACCTTGAACAATTACACAAGAGGGTGGACGGGGTAAAGAGAAATACAGGCTAAACGAAGTCAAAAACCACAGACAAGGAAGTTGTTGGGTTTGATGCTAAAAGACAAGCAACCAACAAAGCCATTCCTGTGCAAAGGCTTAGATTTTTATCCTGAAGGAGTTCAGCTAGACCTCTAGTATGACATGGGGACCTTTTATGCAGAGATTTTTCATTCATACCATCTATCTACATAGATAGATATGGCTGTCAAGCATCACAGCTAAAATACAAGACAATTTGCTTGCCCTCAGTAACTTTTGTATTATTTTGACTTCAGCTCTCTTTCAATGATGTTCATTTCTAGCCATGCAACTGCTTTGTCACAAACCAATCGCCTATCCTGCTAGCTACCCTATTTCTCTATTTCCTGGACGGCCATGGCATACCATCATTCTACATCCTCTTTTTCTATTTCATCTTGTACCTGCAATGAAGAATCAAGAAGGCTTAAGAAGTCATCACCATCCATGGCACTGTAAGCAAGACTTAAGGTATCCATACAAACAAAAAGTTGTTGAGTGGTTTGCACTATCCCATGCTTTAAAAGGTCATAACTTCAATGAACAGTGGCTACATTCATTGACTTATTGACCAGTTACGGGGTGGAGAGGGAAACAAAACAAAAAACTTCAAAATCAATTAGCATTATTTCACTTGTCTTGTTATATAAACTGCTCAGTGTGTCACTAGCTACCAATATAATTAAAAGTCTAGCTCTCAATAAGTACTGACTTCTATTAAAAAAAAAGCATAGCATATCCTTGAATATGAGAGCTAGTTTGATTAAAGTATTACATTAAGAACAAGGATTTCTGAAGCACTTTTCTGAAGTTTCATATAAAACAAAGTGTGTTTTAAGGGAGCAAAAAGCTATTTTTCATTACATCATTAAATTATTAATCATAATTGCATTGCCAAAAGTGTTTTTGCGGTTAAAAAAAAAAAAAAAAAAGTACTTGTAATATACTTTAGTTTACTTAGGCTCATGCCTTAGCTTACCAGAACAGAAGACTCAAAAAAATAATACCACAGCTCTATATTCCATAAAGATCAGCCACTTACAATCATCCAAACCCCGGCTATAAGTTTTATTACTTAATTGATAATTCATTATCTCAAATAGTAATTTGAGATAAAATATATTCAAACATAATTTCGCTAGCTTTTTTCTAAAAGCTAGCCCAACAACACCTGCATTCAACTGTACCCACTTAGAGTGTTGATTTCATCCAAGCTATCCCTAGTTTCCTACAGGAACTGAAACCTTTTATCTTATTTGAGAAGTTGCAGGGGGGAAGTAAACTTAACAGTTTTATGCAAGAGGCTTTTTTCTTAGAAAAAAAAATCCCATATGCTCCAAATTTATCACTTTAAAAATATTCTTTCAGGAATAAGTTCTTCTGAAAAGAAATGTGCCGAAAAAACCTAAGCAGGAACTACTATATTTTCTTTTCTGTAATACTTCTTCCTTTCTCTGCCTCACTATCCTCCGTATTCTGAACACTAGGAGGAGAAAGTGGGATCTCTAGGGTTAACAGAATACCAATTTAATACATGCTTAATTTAACTGATTACTTAACTTCCAAAAGAGCATTCTTAAATCGATTAAAAATAGTATTCAATTATTTGAAAAGAAGAAAAAATAAATCGTAATGAGCACAACACATGAATAAACTCACACCATGTCCTTATCTGAAATAAGCATTTAAGAAAAGCTTTCAGACTTGAAAGGTTTCTTAACGACATTACTTTACTTTTTAAAATTAAATAAATCCTCAAGAACTACACCTTTAGTGTTAAAAGCTCATTCATTAGAAAGACAGATCAAATGAAGCAATACTTCATAACAAAAAGAATATGTAGCCTAGGAATTACTCAGAGAGATTAAGTCAGGTTTTAAAGGCTATGTCAATCACAGTCATTAATTGCCTTTAAGAATATATGCAAGTTAATTTTCACATTTACGATTCTTCATCTTGCATTAAAAAAGAGAAAAAAAAAAAGACTCATACCACGTTGGAGTACACTTTGAGGTCTGGAAAAGAAAATTCTGCATAGAGCAGGGAGTAAGACAAGTAAGAATATATGCAGTCCTATATAGACGCAGGAGTCATTACAAAACATCATACATGATCTGTACCACAAAGAGGTCAGATTCAACACAAACAAGACAAAATAAAGAGTAACTGTACATCTGTACAGTTATATCCTACACTGAATATCCTACAGATACAGAAGAAAATTTTAGGAGGGATATGAAGGTGTGCTGTGGGTGCTTGAGAGACAGACTAAAACAGAATGCAAAAATAGGCAGCATCACTGGAGAAAAAAGGGCAAATATATGCCATAGTATTGTACAATAAGAAGCCCACTACATTCTTAAAAATGATCTCACCACAGTGAGTCATTAGTTCAATTACATTTCACACCACTCAGCCTAAGGCAAGCAGAATTGTACAGAACTATAAAAATATTAATTCCAGCACATGCATCTCAGAAACACAAGCACCCACCACCAGTTTCCACATGTTCACTGTCTAGATGTAAAGTATTAGCTGGTATCTGACTGTGTTGTCTTAACTTCAAATGCATTTCCATTCAATTTTATATTGTAAAATGAGGTTAGCCCACACGAAAAATACAAAAAAAGCTGAGTAGAGTGCCAGTATCTATTAGAATATTCAACAAGCACACCTTAATGCACCAGTACATTACAAACCAGTGAAACAGAAATGTAAATACATCACAGAATCACAGAATGTTAG
>NW_010121089.1:0-1528 GCF_000699245.1 Pterocles gutturalis
TGGAAATACAACACAGCAGAAAGGAAGCAACCTAGGAGGGTCTTGGAGTGTGTGGAAGACAACTTCCCGACACAGTGGGCAAGCGAGCCTACCAGGGGAGGTGCCTCACTTGACCTGCTGTTCACAAACAGAGAGGGAGATGTGCTGGTTGGAGGACATCTTGGGCTTAGTGACCATGAAATGAGAGAGTTCTTGATCCTTGGTGAAGTAAGGAGAGGTGCCAGCAAAACCACTAACATGGACTTCCGAAGGGCAGACTTTAGGCTGTTTAGGACGCTGGTTGGGAGAGTCCCTTGGGAGACAGTCCTGAAGGGCAATGGGGTCCAGGAGGGCTTGACATTCCTCAGGAGGGAGGTCTTAAAAGCACAGGAGAAGGCTGTCCCCATTTGCTGAAAGACAAAGTGGCAGAAAAGACGACCATCTTGGCTAAACAGGAAGCTTTTGTTAGGACTCGGGGCAAAAAGGAGAGTCTATCACCTCTGGAAGAAGGGTCAGGCAACCCAAAAAGAGTTGTATTGGGTCTGTCTGAGATGGAGTTAATTTCCCCATAGCAGCCTTCATAGTGCTGTGTGTTCCACTGGTAGCTAGAAAGGTGTTGATAACACCACTGTTTGGGTACTGCTTAGCAGTGCTCAGACAGCATCAAGGCTGTCTCCCCAACACCACCCCCCACCTTCACCCCAAGTAGGCTCAGGGCCCCAGGGGTGGGAAGGATCTTGGGAGGGGACACAGCCAGGACAGCTGACCCAAACTGACCAAGGGGATATTCCATACCATATGACATCAGCTCAGCAATAAAAGCTAGGGGAAGGGAGGAGGGGGGGGCATTCATCATTACCTTTGTCTCCAGGAAAAACCACTACTCATATTGAAGCCCTACTTCCTGGGAAGCGGCTGGACATCTCTTGCTGATGGGAAGCAGAGAATAAAATCTTTGTTTTCCTTCTGCTTCTGCACGCGGCCTTGCTTTTGGTTTAATTAAACTGCTTTTATCTTAACCCACGAGTTTTTCATCTTATTCCCCCCCTTATTTTGCTGAAAGGGGGAGTGATAGAGGGGCCTGCTGATCACCTGGTGTCCAGCCAAGGTTAACCCACCACAGTTATTCTGGTGCCCAATGTGGGGCAAGAAAACATCAGTTCTTGCATTAAGCGTGCTGTAGTTAGTGTAGAACAAGACAGGGTGGAAGCCAGTAATGCAGAGGAGGGGAAGCTTGCAAAGGCAAGGACCAACAGGAGAAAGAGGCTTCCTCCAAAGGCTGAAGTGCCCTTGCAGTATTGCTTCACTGCTCTGCAAACTGAAGAGGAAGGACCCGTTGCACCAGAAGAAACACTAGAGCCAAGCAAGGCAGCCTGATCTGCTCTAGCATAACTAGCTCAACTAAGAAAAAGCGACGGGTGATAGCAATAGGATATTCTCTTCTGAAAGGCATGGAGGCATGCATTTGCCAACCTGACCCTCTCTCTAGAGAGATGTGCTGCTTGCCGGGGGCTTGTGTTAGGGACTGTGAGCGGGAGATCGACTGGTG
>NW_010121090.1:0-1103 GCF_000699245.1 Pterocles gutturalis
CCCAGTATGCCCAGTTGCCAATCCCAGTGCTCCCAGTATGCCCAGTTCCCTTCCCCAGTGCGCCCAGTATGCCCAGTTGCCTTCCCTAGGCCTCCCAGTATGCCCAGTTCCCCATCCCAGTATGCCCAGTTCCCAATTCCAGTGTGCCCAGTTGCCTTCCCTAGGCCTCCCAGTATGCCCAGTTCCCCATCCCAGTATGGCCAGTTCCCAATCCCAGTGCGCCCAGTACGCCCAGTTGCCTTCCCTAGGCCTCCCAGTATGCCCAGTTCCCCATCCCAGTATGGCCAGTTCCCAATCCCAGTGCGCCCAGTACGCCCAGTTGCCTTCCCTAGGCGCTCCCGTATGCATAGTGCCCAATCCCAGTGTGCCCAGTTCCCTTCCTTAGGGCTCCCAGTATGGCCAGTTCCCCTCCCCAGGGCTCCCAGTATGCCCAGTTCCCAACCCCAGTGTGCCCAGTATGCCCAGTTGCCTTCCCTGGGGCTCCCAGTATGCCCAGTTCCCCATCCCAGTGTGCCCAGTATGCCCAGTTGCCTTCCCTGGGGCTCCCAGTATGCCCAGTTCCCCATCCCAGTGTGCCCAGTATGCCCAGTTGCCTTCCCTGGGGCTCCCAGTATGCCCAGTTCCCCATCCCAGTATGCCCAGTTCCCCATCCCAGTGTGCCCAGTATGGCCAGTTGCCTTCCCTAGGGCTCCCAGTATGCCCAGTTCCCCTCCCCAGGGCTCCCAGTATGCCCAGTTCCCAATCCCAGTGCACCCAGTATGCCCAAGCCCAGTATGGCCAGTTCCCCTCCCCATAGCTCCCAGTATGGCCAGTTCTCTTCCCCAGTGCTCCCAGTATGGCCAGTTGCCTTCCCTAGGGCTCCCAGTATGCCCAGTTCCCCTCCCCAGGGCTCCCAGTATGCCCAGTTCCCAATCCCAGTGCACCCAGTATGCCCAGTTGCCTTCCCCCCGGTTTCAGCTCCCCCCCCACTGCCTCCCAGTTGCCCCACCTTGGCCCAGTGGCTCCCAGTCTGCTCCAGTTCTACCCCAGTAAAGCCCCGTCTCATCCCAGTGCCCCCCAGTAGGTTCTCTGCCTCCCTGGGTGCCCCAGTTCCTGAGCCCAGT
>NW_010121091.1:0-2211 GCF_000699245.1 Pterocles gutturalis
GATAAGTGGTAGTAGGCCTGCTGATCCGGATCAAATCTTCCACCAGGAAGCTGGAATGGCTGGAAAAAGCTGATTGCAGCGACTGAGGCAAGGTGAGGGTGGGGGTCGGCCGCAGGAGGCTGGGGTAGACGGCCGGCGGGAAAAAAAAAGGGAACATCATCGCTGGGGCCGCTGATTGGTTTGTTTGTTTGCTTTTGGGATTATTTTTTTTTCCTCCTGTTTTGCAAACCTCTGTTGAGTAAAGATCCAGCTAGCAAGCCTGGCGGGGTTCTCTCTGCCCCTTCCTCCTGGACGATGGGTTTTATAGTGGTCAGCCCCGCTGAGGCTCTTTCAAAAGTGACAGCCCCAACAATGGGGTTCAACAAAGTTCTCCACTTGAGCTTCATTCAGGGTGAGCTCGGGGCTTCTCCATTGGTCCGGGGCTGCAATTTATGATTGGATTAGACTTCATAAGCAACCGGGGCACAATGGCCCCGCCACAAAGAAAGTGTAGTCATCAATTTTGCATATTGACCGCCTCTTTGGAATACAGCGCTCCAAAGGCTCCCAGCAGGGTTTTGTTCAGAGGCAACACACACAGACTAATTAAATGCCTATTTAAAAGTTTAGAATGACATCTTGCCTCGTAGAAAGGGAATTATTTAAAGAAAGCACTAAATTTATTTGCCGCTCCCCTGCTGAGTTTAGGAAATAAATCAATAAATATTCATATAAACTTATCTGCGGGCTCTCAGAAAAGCACGGGTTTTGTGGAATGGAGAATACAAATTAGAAAACGTGGAACTAAGCTCTGTTGAGGGGGAAACAAATATTCGGAGAGTGGATCCCATCGTGGTTTCAGGGTGTTCTGCTCCCTGCTATTAGTATGCAGCAAAATTTTTGTGTGTAGTTGGGGTTATTTTTCTATCTGTGCGTCAAAGGTTCAGTATAAAGCGAATTTGCGGTGTTAACCTCTACTTTTAGGATCCAAGCTTTGCAAGAGTCTTGCGTACGTGTGCTCAGGCAAGAGGCTTGCCCCTGTCAAACTGAAATGTAAGCGTTGTTGTAGCCGATAACACCTCTGCTCTGAGCAAAATCTGAACATTGAACTTAGAAAAGATCTGAACAGCTTTGCGGGACCAGAGCAGCCCCATCAGGTTTTCAATCAGTTGGTCCTCTTAAACTCATCTACATTAAAAATAGTGGAAATAGCTACCCTTCGACCGTGCAAGCGAAGGCGATGTCGCAGCATTTTGATGCTTTTGTCTAAAGGAGTCTGAGCTAGTCTCGGTTTTATCCGTATCGGAGGCTCGAAGCCTTCTGGATGCTGCCAAATTCACCTGAACTCGCTTTTTATCTGCGTGCATGCAGAATTTCTGGAGGTGTATTCAGCTCTGTGCCACTGAGCCCGAAGTCCCTCAGCTTTGGTGCGAAGGACAAATGACATCGTCTAACGGAAAAGTAGAAAAAGGGGATTTTTTTTTTTTTTGGCGGAGAGGTTTTGTTTGTGGTGGCAAATATGGAAAGAGGCGCAAGTGTACTTAATTTCCTTTGGATCTGGGTGATGAAAGCAACCATTGAGAGTGGTTTTACCTGATTTCTCTGTTAAAGACTATGACAGATGTGTTAAATGTCCTATGTTTTAAAAGCACCCTATTCAGTCCTTTGGAGTGGCTGAACCTTTGCAAGCAGAAGTGTGCAGCTCAACCATGCAGCCTTTATCCTATTAACCATGAACTAACTGTCACCTTCAGCTGTTTTTCCTTTTTACTTTTTAACACAAAGCTTTCTCAAAAATCTTATTAACCAGCTTTATTTCTCTCGATGGTTTTTGTCCGGACGTTTTGTGTTGATTATCTCCATGTCGATGCTTTAACCATTCAATAAAAGTGCATCTGCGATTTATATCACATTAGAGAAGAAAGAAAGTCTGTTAAACCTCTCCCTTGATTCAAATCAAAAAGTTATTTATTGGAGAGGATGGAATCAGCCCTCGAAATTGTATGATCCTGACAAGCTTTCCCGGTGCTCTACGCCAGCCTCCAGCAAATGAGCATCTGCAGAAGGCTGACTTGGAAGACCCGCTGTCTGAAAGCATCACTTTGAGGAGGAAAAAGAAGAAGAAAAAAAAAAAAAACACCAAAACCCCAAATCACAAACCCTCACTGGCGTGTCTCCCCCCCCACTCCCCTCCCCAGTTTTGTTAATCTTGATGCTTAGCAAGTACAAAAA
>NW_010121092.1:0-200 GCF_000699245.1 Pterocles gutturalis
CTTTATTTATTTCCCTTTATTTATTTCCCATCCCACTCGGATGAATCCAGTGGGTCTGGGTTTCCACGGAGGCTGTCGGGTGGTCCCTGTTTAACTCGGAGCATCAGAGGAATAATAGTGTACTGAGGATGGGGGCAGATCCAGCGGGAGCCCAGACTTCAGAGGCATGCCGAATCCCTGGCTTGGTGTGGCTGGGGGTG
>NW_010121092.1:301-1516 GCF_000699245.1 Pterocles gutturalis
CTGGCTGGAACCGGAATTACCCACACCTGGTGGAAGCAGCCCCCATAGGGCTCCCAGCGGTGGGGAGCTGGTCACTGCTGGTGGGTGAGAGCTTGGAGCAAGCATGCCATGGGCCCTGGGTGGTGGCCCTGGATGGTGTCCCTCGCTGGGGAGGCGGCAGCGGCAGGACTCTGGGTGCAATGTAGAATAAACACAACTGCCCTTTGAGTTGCATTGCAGTGGGCTAGACTGGCCACTTGGCACATCCAGCTCCCTCTCCTCTTCCCCTGTGCCCGTTGGGCTGCTGAAACCCCTGCCAACATGTCCCCAAGCCACCTGGAGGGGACCATGGCAAGAGAACGGGAGTCATGCCTGGCCCGTGTGTCCCCCATGGTTGTGGCCATCGGGCAGAGGAGCAGCCCAGAGCACCTGGTTGTCCCCGGAGCCATTTGGGTGACATTGGCTCCAAATGCCAGCCCTGTGTCCTGGGCTGGGATCTATGCTCCCCACCCCAGCTCCCACATGGCGCAGTGAACCCTCCGGTGTCCTGGTCTCCTTCCCTGCTTTGCTCTGGGCTGGCCAACAATCCCAACCTGGCTCACAGAGGAGGCGGCTGAGCATCGCCTCGGTGCAGCTTTGGAGCTGGGCTTGTGTTCCGCCCAGCCACCTCAGCTAAGCACAGGAGGTCTTTGGTCCTTGTGGGTGGTTTTTGGTTTGGTTTGGGTTTTTTTCCCCTAATAAAAAAAAAAAAATCAGGCAGGAGAGACCTGGGCTTGGGGCTTGAGACACAGCAAGAGGACAGAAGAGGCTGGGAGAAGCCAGGTGATGGGGTGGCCACCTTATATCACATCTGCAGCACGGCTCTGGGGCTTGGAGGGACTGCAGGGGTCAGAGGGTGATGTGTTCCCTTTCCCTGAACCGAGACTCCTTCCCCCAGCTCTGTAGGGCCAGCTTGCAAGCCCCTGGCAGGGCTGCTTATCCCCAGGGAGCCACTGTCCTGAGGGAGCTGGCACGGGGCTGGGCTCACCTGGAAACCTCCATCCTGGAGGGCTGCCTCCAACCACCCCCTCCTCCTTTGCAAAAAACCAGCAACAACAACAACAACAAAAAAGCCCTTCTTGGCTCCGGCTCTCTCCCATCTTGCTTTAATCAGGGGAAGAATGTTCCTCTGCGGACACCGCGGGGTTACGGAGGCTTTGGGAAACAGGAATCCTCTTCCCCTTAGTCACAGCAAGG
>NW_010121092.1:1638-3633 GCF_000699245.1 Pterocles gutturalis
CATGGCTCCTGGCAGGACGCTGGCTCCCAGGGCCTTGTCAGCATGCGAGTGTGATGCTCCTGCCTGCTGCCTGCCTACTCTTCCTGCTCCAGAGACCCCTGCCTGCACCGTGGCCACCCTTTCCCACCCTGCAGCCCAGGGGCTCACAGGGTGGGTGCTGCTGGAGCTCAGGTGTTGTGTCGCAGGGAGCTTAGCTGGGGGGCTGCAGGGGAGCGGAGCGGCTGGCAGCCATGCTGGGGCTGCTGCTGCGGCAGGTGCTGGCAAGGTGTCCTCTCCGGAATTTGGGAACTGAGGGTGAGAACACTTCCCCTCAGGCAGCAGTGCAGGCAGGGTTTTCCCTCCCTTTCCTCGCTCCCGCTGTGTCCCTGAGCCAGGAGGCAATGCTCCCAGCAGCAGCATCCACTATTTCCAGCTTCTTTCCCTGGGCTGGGGGTTTGCCTCCAGCATGCATCCCTGGACTGGGCATCCCAGGACCATAATTACCCTGGTTAGTTAGTGCTGGGAAGGGCTCAGAGTTCACAATATCTCTCCCCGCGTGTCCGGCATTCTCTGCTTTAATGACAGCAGCCAGCACCGGGATGGCGAGGTTGCATGGGATGGTGACCCTTGGTCACTTGGGGACCACGAGCACGTTAGCTGGACTACTCATTAGCTCGACGGATGGATTGCTGCCCGACTGTGCCAATGGGTGCCTGATTCAGGCACGACCCCCCTGTTAGGAGGGCAGCAGTGATGCCCAAGCTCCCAGCCCTGCGGTGTCGGCCATGAGCGAGCGAAACAGCCCAAGCGAGCTGGCCGAGCGCGCTGGGTGCTATTTGTTTAAAATGCCAGGACTGCCACAGGCTTCTCAGCTGTTCCCCCTTCCCTGGCCTGGCGGTGATGGAGAACAGGGCTGGGTTTGTTCCGACTGCTGCCTCCCTGCAGCCTCGCTCCAGCGAGCAAGCGGCTGGGGCGGGGGGCTGTGGGCGCTGGGGCACATCTCTGCTTCCAAGGGCAGGAAGGGAAAAGTGCTCCAATATTTGTGGACAGAAAAAAGGGGGGATGGGAAGGAAAGGTGAAATGGAAAGCATCTCTAAAACACAGATTCCTCCCGGTGGCAGGAATCAACCATGGCCGCCTGTTTCTTTCCCTTCCCTCTTCGCAGGTGAACAACAATGGGATCATCTCGTTCCTAAAGGAGGTTTCGCAGTTCACGCCAGTGGCTTTCCCCATCTCCAAGGACCGGCGTGTGGTAGCTGCTTTCTGGGCAGACGTGGATAACCGGAGGGCAGGTGAAGTGTATTACCGGGAGAGCACCGAGCAACCCATCTTGGAGAGAGCGAGCAGGGACATTGCGCAGTATTTCCCCGAATTCCCGGGTTTTTCCGCACAGTGGGTTTTCATCGCCACCTGGTACCGAGTGACCTTCTTCGGGGGCAGTTCGTTTTCGCCGGTGAGTAGTAAAGCAGGCGCTAGTTTAGGGGTAGGGTAGGGGGTTTGTTTGTTTGTTTTGGTTTTTTTTAAAGGAGCATTGCACTGGAGCTTTGGAGCACAGTGGTGCTGCTGCTGGTTGCGGCACGGGGCTTGGTGCTTTTCTTCCAGGGGTTCAATAACCATATTTTTCCCCATTTTTTTCCTGTTCTCCCAGAAGGGGAACTGAGCTGTTCTGCTGGCTCTGGGGCTCACAACACCTTAGGGTTAAAAATAATTAAACCCAACTGCCTTTTCTAGCAGGAGAGGACTGGGGCTTCAAGAAACACCCTTTTGCTAAATGTTATTTCCATCATTTTATTGTCTGATGGGTTTTTGGTTGGCTCACCTGCCCTGCCTCCTGCCTGCTCACTGTGTTCTTCCCCTTCCTGCTTCAGGTAAACACTTTCCAGATCGTCCTCATCACGGATGGCAAGCTCTCCTTCACCATCTTCAATTATGAGTCTATCACCTGGACCACGGGTATGCACGCCAGCAGTGGGGGGGACTTTGCTGGGCTCGGCGGCATCGCAGCACCGGTAAGCG
>NW_010121092.1:3648-3879 GCF_000699245.1 Pterocles gutturalis
AAGCGGAGAACGTGGTTCCCTGGAGTGCCCCAGGTGATGCATCCACCCTGCCAGCTCGCAGCTCCTGGTTTGGGTTTTTTGGAGGTGGAAAGCCTACTTTTGCTTTTCTTTTTTTTTTTTTTTTTTTTTTTTTTTTTTTTTTTTTTGGCTCCCAACGCCAAGACCATACAGGGGGCTTTGTAATCCCAAAACCGCAGGTCTTTGCCTTGGCTGCTGCCTTGTAGCCCCTTT
>NW_010121092.1:3902-4573 GCF_000699245.1 Pterocles gutturalis
CTGCCGCAGCCAGCACAGCTTTTCCTTGTATTTTTATTTCATCCTTGTGCACGTTGTTGTGTTTAAGGGAGGGGGGAGGAAAGCCAACACCCACACCCACAAAAACCCCAGTACCCCTTCAGATGTGTGAATTTACCGGCAGTTGATCCGTGCTTGGCTCCCTGCCCACCAGCCGGCAGGATGCCGCAGGTGGAGAGGAAGAGGATGGGGTTTCCCCAGGGGAAAACATGGGCCTGCCGGGCCAGCCACTTCACCCGTGTCGTGCTGGCTGGAAGGGACAGTCTGTCCGAGCAGAGCCACTGGCAGTGCCGAGTGGCAGGACGGATGAGCCCTCGTGCTCTGGCCACCTTCTCCCGTGCACTAGTGATGTCTCTTTACCCTCTGCCCTTGTCCTCCCAGGCAGGTTTTAACGCTGGTGATGGAAAACGCTACTTCAACATCCCCGGATCCCGCACCGATGACATCGCTGACGTGGAGATGACGACAAATGTGGGTATCCCCGGGCGCTGGGTGTTCAGAATCGATGATGCCCAGGTGCAAGTGGGGGGCTGCAGCAATACAAGTAAGAGGACAGCGGTTAGGTTTATTTAACTCCCAACCCAACCCCACACTGTTCTCCAGCCCCGTCTTTTTCCCTGCCTCAACCCTGACCTCTGTGGGGTGGAGGAGAC
>NW_010121092.1:4592-5200 GCF_000699245.1 Pterocles gutturalis
GGGGGATGCAGCCACGGGGGGTCTGTCCTTAGCACCTGCCTGTGGCTGAGGATGGCACCCATGGGTGCCCTGGGGTTGGGAAGGGGCTGGGAGAGCAAACGGGGAGGGGAGGAGGACTTCTAGAGGTGAAAAAGAGGCTGTGGGGAGCGATGAGGGAGGCTGGGGAGGAGGTGATGGAGGTGGGACCCTGCTGCCAGGCAGGGCACGAGGGGCTTGCACCCTCCAGGGACATGCTCTGTAAGGCCCAGGAGGCTGGGGGGGGGGGAGCCATGTGGAGGGCTGCTGGGGTGCCAGCCTCTCCCGCAGGGCTGGGACACCCAGGGCTGGGCCATGCTCCCCACCCCAGGGGTCCTGACATGTCCCCTGCAGAGCCTCTGGCCTCCCATTCTGCATCCCTCCCCTGCCCTGGGCTGTGTTTTCGCACCCGCGGTTTGCGTGTGTCTCGCGTTAGCAGTGGGTTTGTCGTACACGGGCTCTCCATCTCCCCCTTTTCCCTCTGCCCTGGGTGACAAGCGAGGGCATGTCCGTGTCCCCCCCAGCCGGAGGGACTGGCCCCCTGCAGCCTCTCCCCTTTGCACAGGGGCAATAAAACTGTCCCCCGTGTCCTA
>NW_010121093.1:0-608 GCF_000699245.1 Pterocles gutturalis
AGGGGGAGTCGGTGTGTGGTGCACGCCGCGCTCCCAGCACAAAAGCCCAGGGAAAGAAACTCTTGGAAAGCTCGGAGCGAACGCCGGGGCCAGGCAGGAGCAGGTCGAACCGTCCGGGGGCTTGTTCCTTTCCACTGGATACATTTTGCAACTGCCGAAGGAATTAAATCCCGTTTTGTTTTTTTTTTTTTTTTTTTTTTTTTAGGTTTTTTTTTTTTTTTTTTTTTTTTTTTTTTTTTTTTTTTTGGTTTTCAGATGGAAATGAGGACATATGAGACTGACAGTATTGGACTGGAGGCTGTTCCCTTCAGGAGTCAAATGCTGTGTCAGAAAAGAGAAGGCTTTGCAGTGGGATCACTTCGGAATATGATTGCTTCGTGGCTGACTTTCGCCTTGCTTTGTGGAACTTTCTGTGCAGGTAAGTGCATTTCTGCGTGTTTACCTCCCGCTCGGGCTTTACGGTCGCCTCTCCGAATGCAGAATTGAATGGGCCGTGCGATTCTTTGCAGCCACCCTCCAAAACAGAGCAGCGCAACCAGCCAGCGTGCAAAGAGGGGAATAACCCCACCGCTTAATTTTCTTTATTATTTTCTTTTTTTCTTTTTCTT
>NW_010121094.1:0-338 GCF_000699245.1 Pterocles gutturalis
GAGCAGCGCTTCAGAAGGTACCGCCATGGGGGATCGGCTTTTTTGGGGTCTTGACGGTCCCAGTTTGTGCTTCTGGTGCTGCACGGCACCCCCAGGCTCATTCCTGGCTGGGGAAAGCCCCGTCCTCTCCTTCCCTTGGGGGGACAGTTGGGATTGTAACTCCTGTCCCCATCCCTCCAGCCCACGAGCATCCCACACGCAGGGACCGGAGGAAGCCTGTCCCCAGGGGACCGGAGGAATTGTCCCCCCAGGTTTCCCTTTTCTCGGGGGGCTGGCAGGGAGGATGGATGGAGGGTGGGCGGCTGGCGGGGGCCTGTGTGGGCAGCCCCCCCCCCGCA
>NW_010121094.1:356-640 GCF_000699245.1 Pterocles gutturalis
TCGCCCAGCTGAAGGGCAGGACAGAACCCATCCCCTGCGTCATCGGGGGGGAAGAGGTGTGGACGCCGACGGTGCGGTACCAGCTGTCGGTGAGTTTGGGGGAAAACTTTTAACAAGTCAGAACAGAGCCGGGGGATGGACCCAGCAGGAGGAAAACCTGTCGGGCTGATGACCACGGAGGTTTTTCTTCTCTTTTCAGCCGTTCAACCATGCGCACAAGGTGGCCAAGTACTGCTATGCCGATAAGGTGAGCGCACCTTGCTGCCCTCCCTCTTTGGGTTTTT
>NW_010121094.1:738-1509 GCF_000699245.1 Pterocles gutturalis
AAGGGGCTGGAGGAAACGCGGGTCAGGTTGTGAGCAGGGATGCTCCGGGGGTGGACGTTGGCTTTGCCGGTCCCAGGGGTCCTGGAACAAATCGGAACCAGGAGCAGCAAATTTGGGGTTGTGATGGGAAGGTGGCTGCTGTGGTTTGTGCCTGGGGGGTGGGTGGCCCCTCGCTGTCCCCTCCTGCCTGGTGACAGAGAGGCGCTGGGTTCATCCTTGCTGCGTTTCCCCTTTTTTTTCTGCAGGAGCTCATTAACAAAGCCGTTAACGCTGCCTTGGCAGCGAGGAAGGAATGGGACCTGACACCCGTCCAGGACCGAGCCCAGATCTTCCTGCGGGCGGCTGACATGCTGAGCGACCCCAGGCGAGCGGAGGTGCTGGCCAAAACCATGGTCGGGCAGGTGAGGGGGACGCGGGAGTGACCCGGTGGGTGGCTGGGGGGGAATTTGGGGAGCCCGGAGCTGGGGAGGCCGGGCAGGAGTTGCTGCCAAGGAATTTTTTGGCTGTGATGCTCCAAGCTGTACTGCGAGGGGGTACGGATGGATCCTTCCGTCTGCTGAGAAAGGAGGGAGGGAAAGCTGGGGGTCAGGCTTCACGGGAACTGGGGGCTGCGATTGTCCGGGGGCACCCTTGCGAAACTACCCGGCTTTCCCAGGGGAGCCACTGAGGGGTAGTGGGGGGACACGGGTGGATGTGACATCCCAGGGCACGGGCTGCGTTTGGCTCTGCTCGGTGCAGAGGAGACGTGGTGGGAGAGAAGCGACCCACAAA
>NW_010121095.1:0-219 GCF_000699245.1 Pterocles gutturalis
GTGTGGGTTGGCCGTGGGATACTCTGGACCAGGCTGGATGCATCCCGCATCCCCTGGGATGCCCTGTGCCGTTTCATCACCCACAAACCCAGTTTTTAACCCAGGATGGGGCACGAATCTGTCCCCAACGGTGACACCCCCAGCTCCGGCGCCACAGTAGTGACCCATCCTCCGGGATCAGCAGCATCCCTCCGGATGCGCATCCCCCCGGATGCGCAT
>NW_010121096.1:0-3613 GCF_000699245.1 Pterocles gutturalis
CAACGTTTCATGCAGTGCTGCCTTAACAGATTTTCCCTTACCTCCTGCTCCATGCGTGTATTGTATTGTGTATGACCTTATGCTTTAATAGTGAGCGAATGTCAGAAGTGAAAGTCGGTTCATCCAAACATGTATTTTGTCTTTATGGTTTGACCAGTATAGAAATGCAGTTAAATACACCTCCATAGTATGCAATGGGTAGCCTACTAGCCGTTTCAATTTTTCCTTTTGGAAAGATGATGTTCAGTTTACTCTCCTGGTTCCCTGCTATAGTGTAGAAATAAGCCTTCACAGATGGTATATGTGACACTGTAAGTAATCTTTCTATAAACAGAAAATTATCTTTTCTTTAATAGGAATTCATTTCTAGATGATAGTTTCGGATCTATCAGGAGCAGATTTCTTTAAGATTTTAATGAGGCTTTTTATTCAATACTTCAAATGAAACATATCTACCACTCTTGTTAATATGCTTTATGAATGTATAGTTTGTCAAAAAAAAAAAAAAAGGTATATTTCAAAATTTTCTAGGCATCTAATTGATTTTATTTTGTCAGGCAAAAGGCCTGAAATACTAATCTCATGCCTTGATTGATTAAATAGTTACTTTGATTTTTATTTCTTAAGCATCTTCAAAGCTAGGAAATTGTAATTAAGTGCTATGTGCTTTGCTTTACTGTTTTATTCCATTTGATGTTGCAAAAGGGGAAAAAATTGCCCTGATCAGCAAAATGAAGTCTAGTATTCGTGTATTTAGACCATAGGAGGAATCAAGTCCCTTGTTTCTTGATCTTGTGTTCAGTATACCTTTTTTCCACTGAATATCACACAGTTACTTAAAGCTATTGATCTTGTCAGTGTACTCAACCACTGTTTGCAGAGACCTTTCTCTTCAGATACAATACAAAGGTTTAGCTTCCTGATTTATTCTCTTATGGTGAAAATTAATAAGGAAACTTAGATACAGTAGTTTTTATTTGATTGGATTTTATAATGCCACCTTAGTGTACCATGATTAGACATTTAAATGAAATATGAATTATTCCATGCCCCATGCAGGCATGGTAAATGTTCTCCTGACTATTTTAAATCAATTTCAGTTGGATTTAAATATGTATATGAACAGGAATGAGTGAGTGGTGTGACTCAAGAAGAAGCAAAGCATACTAGTTCTTAAAAATATAAATATTTAGAGGAACAGACCACAGCAAAGCCAGTTTTAAGGAAGCCTGTGGATGGCAGAGTGGGACTAGAAGGAAATATAAGATTTTCTGTAGCCTATAAGGAAAATCTGTGACAAGGAATAAAATGGAAACATCTGCGTGAATTTCCAGGAGGCTGAGGTCAGAGTGGTATCGCATTGGAGGGAACAATGTGGAGGGATGTATAATGTTTTATCCTCCAGATAGTTGGTCAGCAGTGAATCAAAGATTTGTTGTCTGAGAGTGTTGTCCCTAAGGATGACTTAGATAGAAGGGATCCCATATTTCATCTTGGAAAGACAGTCTTGTCACTGTGGAGCTAAACAGGGTGATACGTCCCTTTTCTGAGCTGACTTGTGCCATTTCAGTCCTTCTGAGAGAGGAGGCACTCTTCTCTGAAGAAGCCTTATAGCAGCTAATCACGTAGTGTGGAAAATATGATGTGGACAGAAACAGCTTCCTTAGCCCCTTACCTTCCTGAGGCCATTTTATTGTATGTAAGTAGCTGCTAAATAAAGTGTGGTTAGTTTCATATTGACTGAGAGCGCACTGATCTGCAAAATGGAACATTTGTATTTCATTTAAAATTGTTTACTATTTCTACAAGAGAGCTATGTAGGCTGTGAAGGGATTGTTGATGAGGACATAGTAAGGCCTGTGTTAACGTTTTGAGAATATTGCTGAACTTTCTGACTGTAAACTCTACCCATCAAGAATATAAACAGGATTGTGCTGCAGCTGCAGATTGCATCTGGCCCGCATAAGCATATTTAGACAAATTGTGCATGATTTGCATGTTTTTATTTGAAACCTCTATCACCCATTATACAGCATTTTCCTGTAGTACTGGGCTGTAGCCAGTCAAAGAAAATGAGGAAGCTGTGGAGAGGCAATCAGATATTTAAAGGGTTGGGGTGCAGGGATCCCCATCTAGAAGATTTCAATAAGTGGATACAATTTTGTACAATGGGAAAATTTAGAAAGAGATAGGTAAGAGATACACGTCTGTGTGCAAAGTGTATCATGAAGAGTGTAAGTGTGCACTATTCGTCCCTTAGAGGTGCTTATGTGCCTGCTTTTTGCTTCCACTCTCAAGGAAGTTGCATTTGCAAAAGAGAACTGAGGTGGGAAAACAAGAGGAAAGAACAAGTGAAAGGATGTGTGTGGTGCAGTAAGAAGTAGGATAGAATCCAGAATTGTCAGTGTGCTAAGAGGAGGAAGGATGGAAAATAGACACGGAAGAAGTAAAGATTTTAGGTTAGTGGTGTAGAATGGAGGCAGAGGGGAAAGACATACAGACGTAGTCCAACAAAGAAGATGAAAACACTTTGTTTCTTCATGTCCACTGTCTCAGAGGGGAAAAAGGGTGGAGGCAATACAATAAGCCAAGGGGAGGTAGATATCTACCTCTGAATGCAGGGCAAAGTAAGGTTTATGTACTGAGAAGATCTGTTACTTGAAAGAGCTAATCTGAAAGTGTATTGTGAGTTAAGGACAAAAAGGAGAGATACTTGGATGTTTTGGTAAACAGGGCAAAATAAGGTTTATGTACTGAGAAGGTGTTACTTGAAAGAGCTAATCTGAAAGTGTATTGTGAGTTAAGGACAAAAAGGAGAGATACTTGGATGTTTTGGTAAAATGCTAGAGCCAGGCAGTTGTTAATTCACAGGACTCTTAGGGGATTGAGAAGATGGGATTTCTCAGGTCCCACTGTATCCATCACCTGGAGAAAATCAACTGCTGTGCAGCTTACATCTGTCTTGCATAAGTATATCAAGACAAATCTTGCAATATTTTGCTTATGCATCTCTCATCTAGAAGTTATTTCTGATTATTATTTGAATGACTCTGCCGAAGTTGCTACTTATGGCACCAATCTAAAAGTTATGAGTAAATGACAGAACAGAAAAGAAATCCTCCCTTAATAGCTTGAATAAATCTATTGTACCATTACTATTACTCGGTCTCTCAAGTCCTTTTTATTCAAGCTACTGTAATACTTATGCTCCAATTTACAAGGGATGGGATTAGCTTTTCTTTCTGCTTATCCTTTCTGCCTTTCTCCAGCTGTAGAATGGAACCTATTAGCTCTGGTGCATCAGAAATGCATCCAGTATGAACATCTGCCTAGCTTCTTCTTTTCCCCCCTGTGATAGGACCTTGAGTTGCCCAGAGCCTTGAAGTGGAACTGCCCCCACCTTTTCCTTTGAAGTGAGCATAACAAAAGACATCAAACGGCTCCCAGTCTTTAAAGCTAAGTGTATTAGAGCACAAACTAATAAGCTAGAATAAGGTGGCTGTTGAGAGATAGAAAATTCAGATCTGCTGGGACAGATGAAACAAGACTATCTAAAACAAAATTACCCTTTGTTTACTATGTGATTGTGTGGTGGTCCTTTTCTGCATCTTTC
>NW_010121096.1:3644-11000 GCF_000699245.1 Pterocles gutturalis
TCCCATGACTTTCAGTGTCTTCTCAGTTGAATTAACTCTAAAACATCCCTCTGGGTTCTTAGGAAGCATTCCTTGCCTCTGTCATCTTCGGACTGAAAAGAAACCTGCTCACTGCTGATCGCACATCCCTACTCTACTCAAAGGCTTGCAGTTTGCTCTCTTCTGGTTGACTTCAGTGTTGGTTGTCTCTTGGCCCCACAGAGCATGCTGAGATCCTCTGGGAAATGGAGCAGTCTGCTTTTTTTGCAGAGAGTGGATTCACAGTGCTGTAGCCAGCACCATGCAGGAAGACTTCTTCCCTACTGCCCAGCTTGTCTTGCATTTTAAAGAAGCATAGTACATAGTACACACATATTAAGCTTTACACTAGCAAACAAACACTGCTACCATCTGTTACATACACCCTCATACAAGATAATGCTGCTTTTAATTAATTTCATCTCATACTATGATGGATGTCATGGTTTGATCCCAGCTGGCATAAGCACCCAATAGCTGCTCACTTGCTCCCCCCTAGTAGGATGGGGGAGAGAACCAGAAGAGTGAAAATGAGAAAACTCGTGGGTTCAGATAAAGACAGTTTAATAGGTAAAACAAAAGTTGCATGCACAAGCAAAGCAAAACAAGGAATGCATTCACTACTTCCAGTTGGCAGTCCGGTGTTCAGCCATCTCCAGGAAAGCAGGGCTCCATCATGCGTAACAGTTACTTGTGTAGACAAACGCCATCACTCTGAATGTTCCCCTCTTCCTTCTTCTTCCCCCAGCTTTATATGCGGTGTCATACAGTATGGAGTATCCCTTTGGTCAGTTGGGGTCAGCTGTCCCAGCTGTGTCCCCTCTCAACTTCTTGTGCACCTCCAGCCTGCTCGCTGGTGGGGTGGGGTGAGAAGCAGAAAAGGCCTTGATGCTGTGTAAGCACTGCTCAGCAATAGTGAGAACATCCCTGTATTATCAACACTGTTTTCAGCACAAATCCAAAACAGCCCCATACTAGCTACTACAAAGAAAATTAACTCAATACCAGTAAAAACCAGCACAATGGAATATAGAGGCTGGTGAAGGAAAGGTTTTAGATCATGTTTAATTGTAAGTTGGACATTTTACACGAATCTGGGACAGATCAGCAGGGTGGCTTAAAGGCATAGAGAAGGATAAAGGATTCAGTGTTTAAAATCCTGACATACGTCAGCATACATGTCTATAACATGCACAGAGTACAACACATGGAAGATGCTGATCTATGGAAAATGAAGGAATGCCAGTAGCTGAAACAAAACAGAGTTAGTCAATGTGTGAAAATAAATCTGGAAAAAAAGAATAGGACAAGGAATAAGTGGAATAAAGGCCACAGAGCACAAGGAAATATTTCACAGCAAGATTGGAGAAGAGGATTATTCTAGCTACAGAGTTTTCCTAAGGCTATGTAAAAATTACATAGAGGGCAGAGAAAGACTCCTCTCTGACTGGTGAGATTAAGAGAAGTAATTTAAGTAAGGATTTTGTATTTTCCAGTTTGAAGAAAAGATGATATCCTGATAAAATTAAACAAAAATATCAAGAGAAACATGCAGTCGTGTCTCTTCAAGGTAGAAGTAAGTTTTGAAGGAAGACAAAGTCTGAGAAAATAACTGTTGGAAAGAGTATAAGATGCCACCTATAACTAATTTAACAGATCATATAAAGGTTACTAGCATCTCAGTAGAGCCATGTGTAAGATTATGTGAGATTTTAACTGCAATTTAAACAACCAGCAGATAAATTACACTACACATTTTTGTGAGAACTTATTTATAGCACATATAGTTTTTGAGGCTGTAGTGACACTGGCAACTTTCCAGCTCGACTAACCCTCAAGAGGAGATTTTAACTGTGCTGATACTACTTTTCCAAATGTGAAATGAACAAAAACCCCTGTGTCTTTCCTGAAGGTAGTTTGTACTTTGCCTGCAGGAGCAGAAGCCTAAGAAAATACCTTTTCCTAGCTTTTCCCCAGGAGGGACTCTACACCACTTACCTTATTAATAGCTTATGGCAGATACCAATGTGTATCACTTTAATTCTGTATTGATGCTACACCCTCTCAGGCAGTTAACTCCAATTTAAAAATACCTGTCTGAATCCCATTGTGGGCAATGCTGGTTCCTTACTTTCCTGTTGGTAAAACTTTGCACCTTACTCCACACAGTAGAAATGAACTCCATAGGAAGCAGCAACTACAGAATATACCTTAATGCTACCATTTGCAGTGCTGTAAGCCTGTACCCCTTAGTCTCTTCCGAATCACTGTTAAATCTCAACTAGTAATACAAATTCACAGTGATAACTCTATTACTTTAATGTATATTATACATTTCTCAAATCCATCGCAGCAGTGCGAGGGAAAACCACCTTTGCCAGTGGGAATTTAGCCTCCACAGAATCCATACGTGGAATAGCAACGGTCTGTCTCCTTTTCAGAAGTCTATTCCTTTGCTATGGTTGAGAGAGGACAAAGGTCCCCAGAAAGCTTTCTATACATTTCCTTTCTCATAGGTGCCAGCTGGAGGCCTCACCGTGGCGAGCTTCCTCTTGATGTTCCCGGGGCAGGCATCTTGCCTGGGAAGGTGACAAGCATTGGACCCTCTGCTGGGTGCAGCCTCTCAGCTGAGATCAGCTTCAGCCGTAGCACTCCTCTCATTTTCCAGAGTAAAATCAGACAGATTAGTGTAAACCTTCACAATTACCTATTTATGTTGCAACGGGTGGCAGAGAAGAGGAATGCTCATTTAGTCAGGCACTGATCTCAGTGGGGAAACAGGAGTTTGTTACTCCCTCTGAATGCAAAAGTGCATTTAATCTGCCTTGAGAGGTGTGGAGTACCGCAGTGTGTCACTTCAGACAGCCAGAAATGTGGGCTGCTATTGAAAGCGGCACTCCCACCCCTCCCTTTGTGCTGGAAGCACTCTTCTCACCACTGTATGCTGAGTAAGGTTAGCAAACTGGAATTAATTTCCTATGTGAAAATTAGCCTTTTATTAAATTTGCCTGAAAACTAACCAGGAGAAGAAGTTTTTTGATCCACAGCTCCCTGTGGTCGTAGGAGTACCAGTGCTGGCACCAGCGATGGGGGTGAAGGGTGCCTTGCAGTCGCTTGTGCTCAACTTCCTGGGACAGGGTATTCCCCAAGAGGTGGGGGCATTTTCAAAACCCCGGAGGAGGGAGCAGCCTGAAATACCATGGGTACTAGTTTTCTCAGTTCAGTTCAAGTAGCTGGTGTCTCGAGCAGGTTATTTTGTAAAAGGGCAATATGCTTGTGAGACTTACTGAGCATGAGTGTTGTGTATGAAAGGAACAATAACATACCATCATTCTGAAGTGGTTCTCCCCCTCTTCTGTTGTTTTATTAATAACATTAATCACTGTGTTCTCTGCATAAATAAAGTAATTTAATAGTGTTCATTGAAAAGGAGAATAGAATATTATTTTAGTAAACACAAAAATTCTCATAATTTTTAAACCAAGAATGCTATGTTTTCTTGAGCTAATACTCAACAATATGGTAGGTAATAGTAATAAGCATACTTAATAATATAATCTTTCATGCAGCAGGTTAAAGTAAACAAAAATCCTGTTGTTATTTCTCTGAGTTCTCTAATTCCCCTTCTGGACTGTGTAGCAAAAAAAAATCCCCAGAGATGCTGCAGGTAGGAAAAATAACATACATAATCAGTATTTTAATTTCAGGGCACAAGAGTAAATTTCCAGTGCAATACTAAAACCTTGTATGCCCTTTTTGTACTTTTAAAAACAAAATACCAAGATTTGCATACAGGAGTGAAACAACTGTTTGTATTAATTAGCAGTCACAAGGAAAGGAACATTAATAATAAATACATAACAAATATGTTTTAACTTAAGGCATTTGATGGCTAAAATTTGTTCTTGCTGTTTTCTACTAGTGGGTTTTTTGCTAATAACCTGAATATCAGGAATGAAGTTCTGGTGTTTATAAGGTAGACCAGTGGAAACCACAGTGAACCTAAACATATGAAATTGTTTGCTATGAGACCAAGGGTAAGTTCTGAACTCCGTGGGGATCCACACAAAAAGAACCAAGCACCTTGTCTAACCCCTAGGTTCAGCTGATCAAGTTCACTCTCTTGAGAAGCAGTGAGGAAGAAACGAACCCAAGTTTTCAGAGCTATGTTTTCAGACTTTAATTTCCAGTTGGGATTTAGTGGCTTAAGAAGCAGAATGT
The DNA here is from genome assembly GCF_000699245.1 of Pterocles gutturalis. Taxonomy (NCBI): domain Eukaryota; kingdom Metazoa; phylum Chordata; class Aves; order Pterocliformes; family Pteroclidae; genus Pterocles; species Pterocles gutturalis. Next base: position 7,884 of record NW_010121096.1, read on the forward strand.
CTTGTGCTGTTCATAAAAATGGAGATCAGATGTTTGGGGCCAGTCATCCTACTGTATATCTGTCAAACTGGAATTGGTTGTTAAAAGGATCTCCTATGTCAGGTTTTACCAAACCAGTTGTCCCATTCCACCTCTATAACCTGTCTTGTTAATGCAATTTATTTCTATCTTTGTGATGTTTGTCCAATGCTATTCTGTAAGGGAAAAAATGAAAACTGCAGAGTTACTAGCTGAGAAGGCAAGGTAAAGCAAGGATTTTTTTTCATCAAGATGTGGAGATTGGTGTAAATTTAAATAACAATGTATACCTTTTCCTTTCAGAAATTATATTCCATTATGAAAAATACCCTCAGTTGGTCATATTTTTGTGCTTGTCAGTTAATGTTGAATCAAACTAGGTGTAGAAATATTAATTATAATTTATTTGGGATTTCACTTTAGGATGTAACAGGAAAAGGAAGATTTGCCTATAGCCTGTAACTGATGAATAGTAGTAGTAGTCATGTAGATAAATATGAATCATTGTGTTAACTTCTGAAATGATAAGACTTGCTATTAACTAACAAAAAAAAAATCATCCTGAAACCTGGCTTTAGTGAAGTGCTGAAAGCATGTATTTTGTGTTGGAAAGGATTTGTTTTATGCTAACCAGTTAATATGGTATTGTTAAAAGTTTTTATTAAGATCAAAGACTTAGCCTGTGGCACTACAAGAGTATGTCAAAAGCTTTCAAGAAAAGTTAGAAAAGATAAGCAAACATTTACACACATTAGTCTGTGTGGTACTGTGAAATGCATTTCCTATTTTGTAATTTTTTCAGTATGGTATGCACCTTTTTTTTTTTTTTCCTTTTCGGTTTCTTATATGTCTTCTAAGTTTAAACAAAATCCTCTGTGACAAATTATAACAGAACTATGAGAAGGCTGCCTATATCATGTTAAGCTATTTGGTTCTGATTATCATCTCATATATTTTAAATATATCCTATTATAGGACTAAAGGCTCATGTTTTGTTAAACTTCTGAATCTGGAAATCTGCAATCATCTGAATATAGGCACCTATATAACTTACTTCCAGATGCTGGCAAAATTTCATATGCTATTGTACACCTTACTGTACCCAGGTATTCCCTCTGTCAGCTTTCTTCCCTTCTGACTTGATGTATCGTGCCAGGAAAAAGACAAGTTGTTTGGTCTAGCTCCTGATGTGCTTTCAAGAAATTTGGCTTTAACAAGGAATGATTAATAATGTTTTTAGTTTGTTTGTTTACTAGGAAGGGCTACTTTCTATTCTTCAAGGCATATGCCTTTGCCGGGTTGTCAAGAGGCCAATACTTGCTGACCAGGTTCCTTTAGATATTCCACATGAAGAGGGTTTAATGTTTTAGCACCAAATTTACTTACTTGAAGATACTTGATGCTACACAGTGCTTTGATTTAGCAGAGTGATACAGCAATGTACGGAAATCACAACACAAGCATCATATAGCAATTGCAGTACAGCTGAATTGCAATACAAATGTGATTCCCCTTGCTGGTCTCTATATGCTCACCATCATGATGCTGGACATCCCCAGTTACTTGGAAGGCATACATGGCTTGAAGCCAGCTCGAGCCCATTGCTGTCTTCAAAGTTCATCTTTTCAATTGCTCGATTTTTATACTCTTGTGTTGATCTGAGCTGCATGTACGCTTCCCCCATGCTGTGTGGCTGTCTCAGGAAGATAATATTTTCTACGGATTGTTTTAGAGAAGGCCATTTGCACAACCTGGTGACCCGCTCAACCAATACAGCTCTTCATATGACCCCACCTGGAGTACTGTGTTCAGCTCTGGGGCCCCCAACGTAAAAAAGACATAGACCTGTTGGAGCAAGTCCAGAGGAGAGCCACAAAGATGGTCAGAGGGCTGGAGCACCTCTCATATGAGGACAGGCTGAGAGGGTTGGGGTTGTTCAGCCTGGAGAAAAGAAGGCTCCCAGGAGACCTAATAGCAGCCTTCCAGTACCTGAAGGGGGTCTACAGGAGAGATGGGGAGGCACTCTTGATCAGGGAGTGTAGTGACGGGGCGAGGGGTAGTGGTTATAAGCTGAAAGAGGGCAGATTTAGACTAGATATTAGGAAGAAATTTTTCACTGTGAGGGTGGTGAGGCACTGGAACAGGTTTCCCAGAGAAGCTGTGGATGCCCCATCCCTGGAGGTGTTCAAGGCCAGCCTGGATGAGGCTTTGAGCAACCTGGTCTAGTGGGAGGTGTCCCTGCCCATGGCAGGGGGGTTGGAACTCAATGATCTTTAAGGTCCTTTCCAACCGAAACCATTCTATGACTCTATGATTCTATGATTCATCTACAGCGAAGGCCATGTTCTGGTCCCCTTGGTGTTGAGATGAGTTCAGATTTCTTTACAACAGCTATGGTCACCACCTAGATTCTGTTCAGAGCTTCATGAGCACGTCACCTCCTCTGAGCTTTCTTCCATTGCAGGGGTTTGTTGATCAGTTTCTTGATTCAGGTAGGGAAGTATTATGTGAAGTTCTGCTTTTTTTCCTATCAGTTATGTTTTCAGCTTAAAAGAGTTCTAGACAGTGAACATTAAAATACCCATTCTGCTATAAAATGTTGTACTAATTGATCTCCTGTACTTAGTAAAGGAAATATAGATACAAATTTGCAATGTATTCATTCTGATAACATCTGTATTAAGGAAGGGCACATTAGGAATGAGGAAAACTCTTTTAAACAGATCTAGTTCCCCATTCTTTCTGCCATGTCTGTTCAGATAGTTCACTCTTGAGGTATGTTACTAAATATGTATTTTTTAATATATGTTTGAGTGATACCTACCAAATCCTAATTTTTTATAACTTTCCATGACTTTCTATAAGATACCTTGTTCTCATGGTTCCTTGCCACCCATGTGAAGAAAAAGTTAGAACTGGAGGTTCCAGCATTTTTTTCCCCATTTTAAATCAGGAAGAAAAGTTAAAACTCGAACTTTCCTTTAACTAATATAATGAAAAAGAACAGATTGAGACATGTGGAATAATTTTGATTTAGAAAATGGTAAAACATAATAAAATATTAAGCATATTATAATATTTAATATTTTATATATTTTA
>NW_010121097.1:0-1354 GCF_000699245.1 Pterocles gutturalis
CACAATTCCCGGTGGATGGTAGCCGGCAAAGCTGACCCTGAAATGCCAAAGAGAATGTACATCCACCCGGACAGCCCGGCCACCGGCGAACAATGGATGTCCAAAGTCGTCACCTTTCACAAGCTGAAGCTCACTAACAACATCTCTGACAAGCACGGATTTGTGAGTGCCTTTTACACCTTCCTTTGCCCCCCCCCCCCCCCCTTCCCCAATTTCCCCCCCCCGCCCCCTGGCCGGCGCGGGGGAGCGATGGCTCCTGGAGGGGGGGATCTGCTCGGCCGGAGCCGTTCCCGCAGCCCCGGCTGCAGGTCCCACGGGCAGCCGAAACCCGGGGAAACCGGGGAGGACACACACGGGAGACCTCCATTTGTGCGGTTTAGAGTATTCCTGGATTTTTTTTCTATTGCTGAGGTTAGGATTAAACCCTCGAATTTTTATTCTGTAACCTCTCCGTGCCATTCAGCATTAGCTTTAAAGATAAATTTCCACTATGGAATAACTCAATATTTTTCAGAGCTGCGGTGACTTTATATATCCATATATTTTTTTAATAAAGTCGATCACACTTTTTAAGCACAGGAAAATTAGATGCATATGTGTATAAAGAGCTTAAAGGCCTAAGTATGCAAACATTTAAATATATATTAATCTGGATAACATAAAGCAAAGCCGGAGTGAAAATAAACAGGGACCAAAATCAGAGGTCAAGTTGCCCATTCATGTCTCTCCACTCCTTTACATTTACTGGGTGTGCAGAGATAAAAACTTGCTCGGAGAGTGAAATCAAACAAACCTGCTGATAAGTGCTCGGACGATCCTTTGCCATTTCTTTCTATTCCTGGGAAAGCCTCCGCCTTGGAGCCGGGGGATTGCTGGTGGTGGCCGCGGTCGGGAGAATCTCTAATGTGCCGAAGATTGCATTTGCTGGCTGTGATTTGATTAGACGATACATTATTTTTTGCCTTTCTCAGAAGGCCTTAAGTGGATTGGGGTGAGCAATTAGACCTAGCTAAGGCTCTCGTCGTGGTGGTGCTATCGTAGCTGTTGCTTTTTTACTTGGTTTTAATTCTTTTTTAATGTGAAAATCAAAAGACATCGCGGCCGGAGCCCAAACAACTTCTCCCCCTCTCTTAGGAGAGCTCAGCTGGGATTTTACACACACACTCCCCCCCATGCCCCCCCTCCGAGAGGTCCAGCGGAGAGCCTAACCCCGGCGAGATGGAGCTGTCAGTGCTTTTTGTTGGACGCTGCAAGGCGTGTGCGTGTGTTTGGAGTGTGCTCGGCGGGGAGGAGGAGTGAGGAGGGGAGGAAGGAGAGGGGAAGGCAAATTAGGAGGAGAAAGTGCGGATGGCTC
>NW_010121098.1:0-21168 GCF_000699245.1 Pterocles gutturalis
TCCCTTTACCCCTTTAATTCTCTGCCCTAGCCTTGGTTGGGGAAGGGAGGGAGTGGGGAATTGTGTGAGCAGGTGTGTGGTTTGGCCCCCAGCCAAAGGCTACCCTTGCTGACAGCAGCTTGCTGAAATATCAGGGAAGTTGTGAAGGAATTCTTACTGACTCTGTCTTTGTATGTCTATGAGAAATGGGAGTGTCTTAGCTTTGGTCTACCACTTCAGATCCAGTCCACACTAACTACCACCTGCAGCCCTTAGTATCAGATGACTTGTTGCATGGTGTAAAAATCCATCTTGTAGTAGTGAGGTGTGAAGGGGAAACGAGATGTGGGGAGTATATTGGTGGTAACACTTATATTGAAATATTAATCTTTATTTTAGTCATTATTAGACTAACAAAAGTCTAACTCCAGGCACACTGGTTTGTAGGCACCATTTTGGTTGCTCCAAACTAGTTTCTTACGAGAGCAGAGCTTGCAAAATAATTTTTACTCATAGGGAATTGTTATAAAGACCTTTATACTATTTTTGCTATACAGTTACAACATTTCAACCAGGTATCACTCCTCTAGATCTACAGTAAGGTGTGAATCTTTTGGGAAGACATACATTCTGGATTTAAAATTAACAACACTGAAGAAGGTTGGCACACACTTCCTAGGGATGGAAGGGAATTGCACCAGTTTACAGGCAGGTGAAGAGATCTGTCTTTTAGAATATAATGTGCCTTATTCAGAAAAGAAACATGAAGAGCCTACACACGAATGACTGTTCTGTTAACACCGAATACTTCTTTAGACTCTGATCATCTGAGGTTTTTCACTTTACTACAAGGGGTCTTTCAAATTGTAACGGATATCAAATCCCAATGAAGTAAAAGCAGGTAGTATCCTTTCTGTTAAGGAAGTCTATTTCAACTTTTTAAAGACATGCCTGTGAAGTCTATTCCTTTTAGCTAAATATCTACGGAACCATACATAAACACAAAAAATGTGCTAAAGGCTCCCTCATGTATACTGAGTGTTACACTTGCAAATGATTACAACAAAATGCTGTTTGCCTGGCTAGAGTCTTTATTATGTTTTATTTGTTTAGAAAAGTAACTACTAACACTGAATATACAGGGTTTTTTTTCAGTTCACAGAGAGTAGAAATTTGGCAAAGTTCTTCTTCAAGTTCTGAGAGTAAAACAATTTCCCAAACTCTCTTTCTTTCTTTCTTTCTTTCTTTCTGTCTTTCTGTCTGTCTTTCTGTCTTTCTTTCTCTCTTTCTCTCTTTCTCTTTCTTTCTTTCTTTCTTTCTTTCTTTCTTTCTTTCCTCCTTTTAAGATATAAAAAAACTCTTCTATTTCCACCAGCTTATTTTACTCTCATGGCCCTGGACATATTATATGGTCATTTCATTGCTCTGTGTGCATAGTCACATAGCTTTTTTCAATACAGAATTGGAGATATTAAAAGTGTTAGGAATTAAGAAATTTTATTTTCTGTCAGAGAAGCCAAAGTTATAAATCCTCGTGTGATATGATTATTCTTTAAAGTTTTATAGCGTGGCTATTAACTACATGAAATTTTTGAAGAATCATGCCTTACTATGGCAAAGCTATTGTTAATATCAATGGAAATATTGCCTGCTGATAATAACGGGATTTGGACCACTATTTGCAATATACTCAAAAGTCACCATAGGTCTGTCTTGAAAATTATTCTCATGTGTTCTTCTTCCGATAGCTGAATAGATGTTATTCACACCAGTGGAGTAACATATGAATCTAAGCAATCCTGGAGGTTAAACCAAAGATCATAACCTTATAAGGTACATTTCATACAGCCTTCTGGATGTGAGTAAACGGTATTAAATAGCTGCCACATCTCAAAGTCATTACCTTTACAAATTTACTTGAGTTCTAATAAAGTCGTTTGTACTGAAATAGTGGTTAAATTTTGGTTGACTTATAATGCATTAAAGTCACATGGTGGGCAAACTAAAAATCTTCTATGTTTTTGGAGCAAACAAAAAACTTCCATGTTTTGTTTTAGTTTTTGCTGTCTTTTTTTTTTCCCCCCCAATTTTCCACATGAGTTTTATAGTCTCCAAACTCACGGAACACCATGAAAAAAAAAAAATCTGGTTTGCTTTTGTCATTCAGAAAACCTTTTATAGAACTAGGCAGGTAAAATATTTTTTTACTGTATCAGGCACTCATTAATACCATTTTACATTTATATTGATATATTTATTTCAATTTTAGAATTAAAAATGTTAATTATGAACCTATTTAAAGGAAGTAAAAGGTAATTATTTCTTGCCATCTTATAAATAAAGATGTTTTTAAGCTAAATACTTTATTAATTTAAAAGCCATGAAAGTGTGACTATGGCAACTACTAAGATTACTTATGAAGAACTAGCTATACAAACCTGTAACTGAAAACTTTAATGTTGAATGAAACTATGCAAGTCGGAAAAGAAAGGGTCTAAGTTCAAACACATTTCTATGAACACCTGAAAATTCCAGTTCTGCTGCTGTTTCTTCAATTAAAAGTATTGAGAACACATAATAGTGAAAGCATGGAAGAAAAGGATGAAAGAAAAAACGTATACTATATTGTCCTGGAATTGAACACTAAACATCATATTAAGGTCTAAAAAAGAAAAAAAAAGTTTTCAATTAAAAAATAAACAATTTTGATTACCCAGCCCGTGTCTTTGTCAGAAAAAGAATATTCCACATTGCACTTCCACTGCAATTTTATCTATACTTGTTTTAAATATTGTGACAGATCTTTAACAACTTCTGTTGCTCATTATTTCACAGATCAAGAGGCAAATCATCTCATCTTCCTTTCCTCTGCCCCTCTACTCTGCTCTGGTGAGAACCCACCCGGAGTACTGTGTCCAGTTCTGGGTCGCCCAATGCAAGAAGGACGTTGAGCTGTTGGAGCAAGTCCAGAGGAGGGCCACAAACGTGATCAGAGGGCTGGAACACCTCCCCTACAAGGACAAGCTGAGAGAGTTGGGGTTGTTCAGCCTGAGGAAGAGAAGACTCTGGGGGGACCTTATAGCAGCCTTCCAGTACCTGAAGGGGGCCTACAGGAAAGATGGGCATGGACTTTTTACAAGGGCATGCAGTGACAGGACGGAGGGCAAAATGGACTTAAACTGAAAGAGGGCAGATTTAGTTTAGATATTAGAAATAAATTCTTTACTGTGAGGGTGGTGAGACACTGGAACAGGTTGCCCAGGGAAGTTGTGGATGCCCTATCCCTGGAGGTGTTCAAGGCCAGGCTGGATGAGGCTTTGAGCAACCTGGTCTAATGGGAGGAGTCCCTGCCCATGGCAGGGGGGTTGGAACTCAATGATCTTTGAGGTCTCTTCCAACCCAAACCATTCTATGATTCTATGATTCTAAACTGTATATCACAGAATCATAGAATCATGGACTCATAGGATGGTTTGAGTTGGAAAAGATCTTTAAAGATCATCTAGTCTAACACCCCTGCCATGTGCAGGGACATGTCTCACTAGATCGGGTTGCTGAAAGCCCCATCCAACCCGATTTTCAACACTTCCAGTGGTGGAACATCCACAACTTCTCTGGCCACTTGTTCCAAAGTCTCACCATGCTTATCGCAAAAACATCCTTAGGTCTGATCTAAATCTCCCATCTTCCAGTTTAAAACCATTAGCTACAGGCCCTGATGAAATGTGCCTCTCTCTCTGTTTTATAAATCCACTTTATATATTGAAAGACCTCAATAAGTTCTCCCTGGAACCTTCTCTTCTTGAGGTTGAACAACTCCAAATCTCACAGCTTTTCTTCACAGGAGAGGTATTCCATCCCTCTGACGATTTTTGTGGCCCTGCTCTGGATCTGCTCTGACCGGGCCATCTCTTTCTTGAACTGGGCACCCCCGAAGTGGGTGCAGCACTCCAGGAGGGTCTCTTGAGAGCAGAGTAAAGGGGCAGAATTACTTCCCTTGACCTGCTGCTTACGCTTCTTTTGATGCAGCCCAGGATATGGTTGGCTTTCCCGGCTGTGAGCACACATTGATGACTCATGTCCAGTTTTTCATCCCCTTTATCCCTAGGTCCTTTTCTGAAAGGCTGCCCTCAGTTTGTATTGATATTGAGTACTACCCCGACCCTGGTCCAGAGCCTTCCACTTGGCCTTGCTGAACTTCATTAGGTTCTCATGAGTCCACTCCTCAAGTCTGTAATACCAGTAATATTGCCTGTAATATCATTTCAAGCTCTCATTGACCCAGCATGTTCTCGTAACAAGTTGATAACAAGCCTGACAGGGTGGGACTGGGTCCCTGCACAATTAGTATAGGACATGGCTAACTTTATACCTTTGGCCTTTTACAAGCAATGACAACACAACTGTTACAGTGCCACTGGGTACAAAAATGCTTGAACAGTTATGCTATATTAGTGCGCTTAAGATTGGGTTCAAAAAAGGTAGTAGTAAAGCCTGCTTCATGCAAGGTGCAGCAAATCTTTATTTTTACCATGAGTGGTTGCTAGCTAGTACTCCTAATTCAGACATAAGGTGTCCTTTTGTGATGCATATGACGCATAATTTAAGACACCCAGTGTTCTCACAATCCAGGGTAAAAAAAGGAATGTGCTACATTTATTAACAACTTACAACTGGTGTGTATAACAGGAGCTGCATATTTTTAATATGGGATTAAATGAAACATGTGAGCACTTCCCAAACTCTGAAGTTTTTCTACATCATTTTCTGCACACCACTGAAGCATCCTTGGAAAATGTGTAGACTAGGAAGAGGAAGAATTAGCTGAGATGGATTACTAGACAATCAGAGCTAACAGAAAACAAAAGAAGGAGAAATGTCATGTCATGTCATTAACAGTCCTAAGGCTGATAGCAAGATCAGAGTTTCAGAAAGCAGAAGTAAATTTAAAATTTAACACAGCAAGGTTAAAGGAGGAATTCAGAAAAGATGACACCATCAGAATGACACAAATTAATAGTCTGCGTGGGCAGGGCAAAACTAGTAGTATCACAAAACAGATAATATCTCAATCAGCTCTGCTGGTGGCAAGGTATGTCAGAGAACTAACTTTATGTTCCAGAATACGTACAGTATTAAAGCAACTCTTATTAAAAGACCTTCAGTTACTATGAGATTCAGGTCTTTTGAAAAACTATTATTAATATTTGCATGATCTAATGGCCTAATACAATCAAGTACTGTTGGGTAGGAGACTGTAAGAAGCTTATACCTAAAGATATTAAAACAGGCCATAGAGGCAATACAGAAAAAAAGAAAATTGCAAGCAGTGTGGTTAGCAAAGGTCAGGGCAGTAAAATTAAATGTTAGCAGGCAGTGCCTTCTGCCTCTGGTACTGGAAGTCCTTTGTGTTATTCCCAGGGCCCGCTGTTGGAATATGGAGAGAATTTGGGTACTGTACTCCTCATTCAAAGGCAAGGAAAAAGTTAAACATCTTTCTCAAATGCAATGGCCACATCTGCCTCCTGGAAACTAACCACAGTGAAATGATTGGTGAGGCAAACAGGAAGGCATAATGACATTTTCTCTCTTTCGATCAGTTTTAAATGCACCCTTTCTAAATATACACAGCTGTCTGATTAGCAGATATGATTTGAAACTCAGTTTTGACAGATATATGCAGCTACATGAGGGCACTAAAGCAGAGCTAGCACTCCTCAAACACTAGTTGTTTTCATTTTAGCATGCAAAACAAGTAAATGTTGGAAAAAGTGATTTTAACAGTACAGTTAAAGTACGGTTTACTTTTTATTATTCCTAATCTATTATAAGAAAGAACAGGGTAGCTCATTATTCTAGAAAGGATATCCAAGAGACAACAGCTCATTTAAATGACAGCTCTCAACCTTCATGCTGCATTTTTTTCCTTTTCCAACACATTCTATTCATCTTCAGTGGTCATAAACTGTAGACAAGAGAGGCAGAGACTGGATAAGATAGATAATAGACTCTAGGATAAGCCAAGAAAACGTGCAATTACATTCAGCTTTATTTGGTTGGCTCATGGGAGATGAAGGAAGAGAGCGTGTGGGAGATACAGGATAGCCTGAAAAAGTTTATTTCAGAGATCATCATGCAAGTGAACTCTATACTGGTTGTAACACAGCCTTCAGCATATTTCTTGAAAACTAACAGCTACCATATGAAAATTCATTAACAAACCATTTGAACTGCACAGCGTGTTATACTCCTCCATTCACCATGCTTCATTACATCAGTTGTTTTGGTACCATTACCAAACACGGAAAAACAAAATCAGCAACACAAAGCAAAACGTATAAACAAACAAAAACCCCAGAAATATAAGTAAACTGAGTTATATTGCATTGTGACTATAACCTTCAACCGTTACGAGAACTTAAGAGATTTAAACTTTAGGAGGGACAGATTTTGGAAAACTACTATTTAAGCTGCTTCAGAAGTTATGTCTTTGATAATAATTTTAACGTTTTTCTCCATCTCAACACTTTTAGTCTTTGTTAGCTGAAAGTTTCATGCTGGAGTTTTAGCTCTATATTATCACTTGACTTAGAACTGTTTTGTTTTTGTTTTTGTTTTTGTTTTCTTAGAGTACCTTTGTACCAGCAACCACAGGAATTTTTTCAATTGAAATTGAAAAAAATTGAATTTTTTCAATTGTTTAATTGAAAGTGTTTTTGGGGGTATTTGATTCAAACTCCATGTAAAAAAAAAAAAAAAAAAAAAAAGTACTAATTTGAATAACATTAGGATCAGGTCACAAGAGAGCTGTAGACTTAAACATCAAAAATTTCTCCTTGCTGTTGTGGTTATCAGTAGCAGCTCTTACATCTGAAGAGTCAGCACAGTTTGCCATTATATGCTAACCTATGCTTTACTACTTACAGCTAAATTCGACTGCACATGTTATGCTTTGGGCTTACACGCTGGCAACCAGAGAGGAAAATGTTTAGCTGATGCATGAACTAGGCATCTGAAGTATTTTGGTATGCTTGTGTCATTGAAGTATTTTGGTATGCTTGTGTCATTTTTCAAGACAACAATCACAAAATGAAAAAACAATATCGTGATTTTAACTTGTGTTAATAGGAGCACTGCAAGCTTAAGCAAAAATCTGAGATCATTTCAGCTTATATTGAAAGAGCTGTGAAATGAAATATATATATATATATGTCTCGTACTTAAAAAAAAAAAAATAGGCAATGATTTTCTAATATTACCAATACTTGCAACACTTACAGGACATTCAGCTACTGCCAGACTTGCTCAACAAACTACAAAACTTTAAGATGAGATAAATCTATCCAATTAGCAACACCTCTAGAGAAACTCACTGTAAACTGCGTTAAAAGAACACTCATTTGTATTTGTTCTAGTAAAAGAAATACAAACATGTTGGCAATTACACAGAAAACTTATTTTTCTGCTATCTCTCAGAATTGGCACTATTTTTTTCTTTTGCTTTTTTTTTTTTTCCTTTTAAGTATATATTAACAAGATTCCACATGTGGAAAAAGCAGAAGAAAATAATTCAGATGTTATTTTACCTTTGTCCAGGTATCCTAACACAGAAGTAACATCTTTATAAAAGGATCTGAACTTAAAAAGCAGAACAATAAGGAACAGGGAGAAAAACAAAGAAACAAAACCCCTGAACAACCACTTTCTGTTCTGGTAAATATGTTTTTTTGCTGTTATTAGTAAGATGCCACAGGCTCTGTATTGGCCTGGTAGTGCAGGGTCTCAGGTCCTGGCTGGACTGGCTGTGGTCCCTGCCTTGTTTTAGCTTGCTTTTACAGGAGGATGGCAACTTGTTGTCACCATACCCCCCTGTTGTGGTTTTGCGTGGTGGGTTTGCCTGGTAGCAGGGAAGGGTCTTCAGTGATGATGGCTCCTGTAAGTAACTGCTAAAAGTTCCTCCAGCTCCAAGTCTTTTCTGGTAGCAAGAAGGGGCTACTGAGATGGTCCCTGTGAGAAACTGCTGGAAGTTTCCCCAGCTCCAAGCCACACCTGCCCCTGGCCAAGGCTGAGCCAACCAGTGTCTCTACGAATAATATATTTAAGAGGGGGCACAGTGCAGGGAGAGAAGGTGCGGCCCCAGGCAGGTCCTGGCCTGGCCAGTCCACCCAGCCGCCTGCTCAGCCTCCACCATGGCCCAGCCCCTGCCCAAGAGCTGGGAGTTTTTCAGGAGACAGTGAAAGAACCTGTGTCAGAAAGAGGAGTGGAATGTGAAAGAGACAGCTATGCAGATACGAAGGTCAGAGAAGAGAAGGGAGAGGGAGGAGGTACCTAAGAGCAGTGGTTCCTCTGCAGCACATGGTGCAGACCATGGTGACGCCCGTTGTCCCCGTGCAGCCCATGGAGACCAGAGCTAGCCTGCAGCTTATGGAGTGGAGGACCCCAGGCTGGAAGAAGTAACTGTGCCCGAAAGAGGCTGTGAATATGTGGAAAGGACTCACACCAGAGCAGTTGTCAGAGAACTGCAGCCCATGGGAAGGACTCACACTGGAGAAGTTTGTGAAGGACTCTCCCATGAGAGGGACCCCAGGCTGGAGCAGGGAACCCTATGAGGAGTCCTCCCCTGAGGAGGAAGGAGCAGCAGAGACAGCATATGAAGGACTGACCGCAACCCTCATTCCCCGCCCCCTGCACCGCTGGGTGAGAAGGTAGAGAAATTGGGAACAATGCCTTTGGACCCAGGAAGAAGGGAGGGGTGGGAGAGAGATGCTTTTTAAAGGTGTAACTCTGTCTCTCATTATCTTGCTCTGTGTTTGGTTATTAACAAATTAAGTTGTTTTGTATTTTCCCAGAGTCTGTTTCTTGCCTATGACCATAAGTGATGAGGGAACCCTCCCTGTCCTTGCCTCAGCCCACAAGGTTTTTAGCAAGAGGCTCTGCAGTGGCCTTAAAATCACAACATCCTGCTCCCTTTTCCTTCCTCAGAAAATCTGAACTGTTAGCCTTATTACCTGGAGAGTTGTTGGAAAGGTGAGCCAAACAGAGAGTCAAGGGGTAGAAAGTGTGAAGATTCTGTATGAAAATGTTAACTGTTACTAATAAGATTTTTATGTTTTACTGAGATAATTTTGGATTATATTGTGCTGTTGAAACATTAATGTAACGGCATACACTTGTTCCATGTATACAGTTTGTTGCCTTTTGTCAAAACAAAGTTCTCACTGTAAGAACTGAACTTCTCCATCATAAAAAAAGAAAGAGAAAGAATATAGTGTTCAATCTGATTATTTGTATTAGCATTTACTTTTGGTTTAGTAATACTCATGAAATTATGGCCTTCTGTGTCCAATTCATCAACACATGTATCAGCTTTAAAATTATTTAAAATCTGCTACCAGAGCACTATCATCTCATGGACTTTGCAACATTGCAAATCTGCAGAATTGCATTAAATGGAGAGAATACCTAATCTGAAAGTTAAAAAGTTCAGCTGGTGTTTCTTTTTCATATTTGAATCGTGTACTGAACAGTAGAATCACAGAAAAAATGAGTAACTTAGCTGTTGTACTGTAGGTCTTTGGTCTGCAATCACAGAGGTAAAAAAAGAAACAGAAACACCATTTTGCTCTCAGGGGAGTGATTGGCTTCTACAAAGCTGCTGCTGCTGCACCTTGACTCTTGCTGATAGTGGAACTAGCTGATTTGTAGTGGGTAATTAGGTGATGTGTCTGAATCACAACAGCTTGTAAGGACAACTACAGAATATACATCACTTCTTGAGAGGGGTAATGACTTTCAGGTGGGTTTAGTAGAGAAATTAGGGACTAATTTTACACGAATGAAAAGCAAACTTCACAATTGTGTTAATTTTGAAGATCAGAGGAAAAAAAATACATGCACAGACAGTTAAAACTGGAGATGAATAATTTCTGTTAAACACATGTAACAGAGAAGTCTGTGGATTTCCCAGTCACAGACAAGATTTCTTCTGTTACTCCTTGGTAAGTGTAGATTATTAACACTGTCTGCTGAGCATTGATGATTGCTGATAACTGGAATGTGTTATTAACCTGACTGTGGGTTGTATCAGTGCTTGGAACTAATGTGTTCTCAAAACGGAACAGTGTGAACACAGCGGGTACAAAGTAAAAGCAATAATAAAAAATTGAACAGGCCTTAAGTGCTATGATTATTACTGTGGTCTGGTTTTTATCTGCCCTTTGGAAAGTCTGTTTCTTGAATATCTTTTGTTAGAAAGTATTGATAGCTATATTAGCCTCATATTTTCTCTCCTGGCAGCAAAATACAAGAACATGCGGGAGGAGGGAGGAAGTATTCTAGGTATTTGCAGTCTTCAGCTGATTTTTCATTCCAGATGGTTGAAAAAAGAGAAAAAGGAAATCCCTTTTAATCTGCAGAGATATATCAGAAAATACTTATCTAATTTGGTAATGTTATTGTTTCCTTAAAAGTACTGATAGAGCCTCTGTAATGGATAAGTACTTGCCTGGAGTAAACAAACAATGAAGCACACAGGATCAGCCTTTTGTCTTTACTCGCATCAAAATGTACACTACGGGAATAGTTTTGCAATGAAGTTTTAGACCAAAAAGAAACCCTTAAGTTAATTTAGGGAAACAAAACCAACAGTCTCCAATCCAAGAAAGGAGAAAAGGGAGATAAAACAATCTCTTGACTGAGATGTGCACTGGACAGAACAAGAGCTAGGTCATGGAAAGAAGCAAACAGGACCCTAAAGAAATGCAGTAAGGGTGAGGCCAAGCTCTGTACCGGGAAGGCAGAGCCCTGCAAGCAGTGTGCCGACTGGGGCTGGCGGGACAAGGAGGCAGCTCCCAGGCATGGGCATGGACCTGGTGGGCAGTGACCTGAGCAGGGCCTAGCCATGCACCTAGGCAGCAACTAGGGCCAACCAGAGACAACTGGGAAGCATCAGCCAGAGTGCAGGGGATCCCTCTTTAATCAGCAGTTAGCAGACCACATTTAGACACTGCACAGTTTTGGACCCCCCACACCTCAATACAGGTATCTGCATCAACATAATTTTAATATATGGTAGAATTTCACTTTTCTCTTACTGAGGGCAGCAGGACACAGAATTTGAGGAACTGAATTCACAAGGTTTTCACAGTTAAGCAGCAGCATGTATTCTATTCAAACTTCAGTCAAGGAAACATTAAGCTTTGATGTTCTCCTAGGGTACTTTTTCAAGCTCTGATTTTAAGAGAATATGATACTCAACAGCCAAGTAATGTTGCCTTGACCGAGCATGATCCTTCTCTCAACCACACACACATATAACCATAGCATATGGAAGTCTGAATACATTATGTATTTGTATGTGTGGTGGTTTAACCCCAGCTGGCCATACGCACCACACAGCCTCTTGCTCACTCTGCTGCCCTGGTGAGATGGGAGAGAGAATCAGAAGACTAAAAGTGAGAAAACTCATGGGTTGAGTTAAAGAAAGTTTAACAGGTAAAGCAAAAGCTGCACACAGAAGCAAAGCAAAACAAGGAATTAATTCACTACTTCCCATCACCAGACAAGCAGTCAGCCATGTCCAGAAGAGCAGGGCTCTGTCGCGTGTAACAGTTACTTGGGAAGACAATACGGCATAATTCCATATGTCCCCCCTGCCCTTCCTTCTTCTTCCCCCAGGTTTGTAGGCTGAGGATGATGTCATATGGTATGGAAAATCTTTTTGGTCAATTGGGGTCAGCTGTCCCATCTGTACACACTCCCATCTTCTTGTGCACCCTCAACCTCCTCGCTGGTGGGGTGGTGTGAGAAGCAGAAAAGTCCTTGACTCTGTGTAAGCACTGCTCAGCAGTAACTTAAACATCCCTGTGTTATCAACATTGTTTCCAGCACAAATCTAAAACATAGCCCCATGCTAGCTACTGTGAAGAAAATTAACTCTACCCAAAACAAGCACAATATGTAAAGGTATGTATTTAATAGAAATAGTCATAGATGATTTCTTAGCTTCCATTTCCCTTTAGCACAGAAGTTTTTTATTTATTTTTTAGTGCATGTAGATCTTTATTCTCAAAGTACTCATCTAGATGTAAGAGAATAATAATAGATAAATTTAAATAAATTCAGTATGAATATGATATCCCTTTCTATGCAAAGATAAGGTGTTAGCTGGATGTCAGCAGTGAGTTTTCTCTTTTGATGATTCCACCCTCCTCAGGTTGGAAAAGCAGAAATTCAGTCAAAGCAGAAAAAGTGTAGCAAAAGGTTTTCTTACTACAGACCAGGAACCCCATTGAAACGACTCAAATAAGCATTACAGATTTGGTGACTATGTATTTTCATTCACTTGGGTTCCAGTGTCAAACATATAGAATATAACAGTAAAAGCAAAGAAAGCAAAGTATCTGTGTTACACTTACAAACAGAATTTTAAGCATACAGGACAAAATACAAATGAGACCCCTAACAAAAACTTCTAACAAACTCCTTTCAGAAGTAGTAATTCATTCTGCCTCTGCTTACTCCTACACTTCTCGAACCACATGATATCTATGAGATTGCCACAGTGTTTGCAATAGTGTCAAAAAGAAACCAGTTAATTACCATTTAGTGTATGAGAAGACAAACACGCTGGAGGGACAGCTCTGCAAGTGCTGTATCCGGACAAGACCTGAGTCTCCCAGGAAGGCCCAGTGTGAACAGCAGCCCCCCTTACATCCCTAAATGTGGGAGGAGGTGATTATACACATTCCAGTTTTCATCTGGGAAGCAATCAAAAGGAAGCAAGCTGCGACACAGAAATGCAAAGAAACAAATTTCAGTCTATCTGGGACCGAGACAAACCCCCAGAACATACAACATAGTTCTCCCACTGAAGATCTCAAGAGGCTGGAACTTGTCACCCTATCCCTCCTCCTCTGTCCTTCCACAGGAAATCTGAACTGCTAGCCTTAGTACCTGAAGAGTTGTTGGAAAGGTGAGTCCAACACCAGAGTCAAGGTGTAGAAAGCATGAAGTTTCTGTATGACAATATTAACTGTGTTATTAATGTGATTTTCTGTTTTACTGAGATAATTTTAGGTAGCATTGTGCTGTCGAAATATCAATGGGACTAACAATGTAGTCTTGGTTCTGTGTATAAAGTTCCCTTTTGCCCATGACAAGGTTTCGAGTGTAACTTTAAATGCTGATGTTCTGTCCCTAAATGTCACACAAAACATAATTACATTGAAAGTTTAATGTGAGGCGCGCAGAATAACCAACCACCATTTGTAAACCACTTGGCTAATTATTTGTCTCAAAAGTTGACACACAAACAAAGTTCTTCTTGCATAGAAGGCTGGGAGACAACAATAATGAACCAAGTAGAGCATGCATACAAAAACTTATTTCTCCAGCAAAAAAGACAATTCTACCAAAGTTTAAAAGAATGTCAAGCCTATGTTTAAAATACTAATTAATACCTTGTCTGGGCTTACAATGAAAAAAAAAACCCCACAACCTACATAAAGCATATCAAAAGAATTTTACCATTTTTAAAGGTATCTGTATGCATCTGCTGTAAGAGAAGTACATAGACACAGACAAACTGCGTGTGTAATTGGGCATGATGATTTCCTTGTTTTAGGGAGACATGATTCTTCTGTTTCTATGACTGGAGAAGCTATTCCTAGTTGCTATTAGAATACAAAAACCTTCCTCCACCCCCCTTTATTTAGTTTAAATGTTTCAATTTATTTATCAAATGCATTCTTATCTTTGGTGTCATAAGTTATGTTTTAATAATATTAAAATATAGAATATCTCTTTTTTTTTCTTTTTTTTTTTTTTTTTTTTTTTTTTTTTTTTAATTATTATCACTCCTACTACTTCAAGGCAGCCTCATAAATAAGCAGAAAGGCATGTATGTAGCACTTCATAAGCCCTTTTTTGGAAAAAGTAAGTCTTGAACATCTAAAGTAATCTGACCAAAATGTAGAGGTTCTTCTTTAGCATTTATTAAATCCCATGAGAGCAATCTACTATGACGTTCCTAACAAAAATCTGAAGTGAACTCTGATCACCTAATTCAAGCTTTTTAATTTTATCTTTTAAACACTTCTGTATCCTTGGAATTCAAAGATGTAAAAGTATCAGTCAAGCAGAGCTTGGCTAAATATTTAATTCTATGGTAAACTAACTATAGCAAGGTAGATTATTTACCAATATGACTGAATATTAAAAAGATATAATTGACTTTACTACTTATCAATACAAAGTGGTTTCAAATAAACGCTCAAAATTATGGTCATGAAAATGTACTTCTAAAAGACACATCAAAAATAGGAGACATTAAAAAAAAATACTAGAGGTGAAAAGAAAACCTTTTACCATCTTATCCCATAACCTTACTCCAGGTTTCCCTAGCTCTGCAAAACATACTGCTGTGTTTATAAGCCCGTGTCCCCTAATTCATATTAGTTGCTACTACAATTGTTTGTACTTCAATTATTTATGAAAAACTTCCCCACAAAGTATTTGGCCTTGATGAGGAAAGTCACTTTACTTTCAGCTTGAACAGTAACCACTCATGTCTGTGCAATTAAAGCAGAGTGTTTCAGTGTAACATCTCTAACACAAGAGAACACTAAATGTGCCTCTTTCATTAGTGATCAAAAGTAAACTATAGCAATAAACAAGAAAGCAATTCAAACAGTGCTGCTACAGTATCAGCTGTGCTGTTATCATAGATGCATAATATACAGGGCCTGTAGCAGTCAATTTACGGTACTGGGTGAAAAAAAAAATGAGTGAGAAGTGGCACATGAGCAATAATTGGTTTTGCACTTCTTAGGCTCACTACTACACTGTGCTTGACCTCATTTGGAAAGATGTCCCATTTGTTCTTTTGCCACCTTTTGTTGTTGTTTTAAGTTTTAATGTAACAACTGACAATTCATCAGTGCTATCTGTGTTTTTAGCACTATGCATACAGCTTTAAAAAACAGGTGTTCTGGTTATTGAGCATTATTTTAAATTACACCACATTGTACATATTTACATCTTTTTTTTACACATTAGCAAAAAATAGCTGATCTGTCTTAACAAACATATTCTGCTAATTGGTGTTTTGAGTAACCTGGAAGTCCCATAATGTGGTTTTCCTTCCATTTTCTCTGCTAGTCAAAGCCCTGTAGAAAAGCCTGAGAGAGTTAACTTTAAGAATGAAAGATTTTTCATCTTTGGCCATTTCAAGATACAAGTCCAGTACATTTAAGCAAATATTTCATCAATAATTTAATATGTAAACAAATCTTTTCATTTCAACACAACTTCTGCTTCCCATTTACTACAATATTTACCACCAGAGATATATTTTTTCACATCTCTTCAGGGAAGAGTAGCTTAAAAAACAGAGCCAGTGCTCCATAGACATAAAAGTGCACTGGTGATCCCTGGAGCCTGTGAAACAAGCATCTATCTTATAAAATTTTAGGTCCAAATAAGTGTAAAAATGCCAATATTAATATATTTTCTCTGAAAAATTGAGTCTTAGCCCATGACTGCCTCAGGGAGCACAATTTCAGGTGTGTTGCACAGAATGACGAAGTACAGAATGTGTTCCTGAAGGTGACTAAGTGTCTTCTTTAAAAATATGGCAGTGTCCTGACAACGGAAATAACAATGAGATTAATCAGCCTCTTTCTCACCTGCCCCACCTTTTTACTTTCAAGAATGTAGAAACTCAAGTCAGACTTAAGTACTTCAGTCAGACTTCCTCTCAGGAGTCACACAAGATCTGATTTGAGTTGGTAGAAAGTGTCAAACTTTAACAGAGAAAAGCTTCTGCATAATAGGCTTTCAAAATAAGTTGATTTAAAAAAAAAAAAGTTGTATCAGTATGAAAGAAATTGTTTCCCTTAAACCCTACTTGAATGTTTTAATTTATGAAAAGTGAATTTCAACAGAAGTTATAAAGTCAATTAAGCTTATCTGAATATTCAGTATTTGAGTTCTCTGGATTATTCTTTAATGGGATGGTATTCAGTCCCATAGAAATAGCTTACTTTTTGTATTGTAGCAACAAAAACCAAAAACTATGAAGAATTACTGTATGAGAATCAAAAATATCACCTGTAAACCTAAGAGTCTTCATTTCCCTTCTTAGAACATGGAGTTTGTTTAAAAATGGAAGAACTTCTGCAGAATGGAAAAAGACTTGCTGAAGTACAAAATAATGTTTGATGTTTGAGAGTTTTCTTCTGAAAGGTAGAAAACCTGCTAGTAAATGGCAATGCAAGATTAGTCACTATGGGCAAAGAGTTGTTTTGATAATCCAGATTTAAAACACCCAATCCTTTGATGGTTACTGGAAGTATAGTTCATTTTGTTACTGGATTCTTCCTTGAAAATTATTAACTAATTTCCCCTCCAGCATTCAGAAGCACCTTTGAGGATTCAACTTAGGAAATCACTTTTCTGACAGATCTTGAAACTCTAGATTAGCTTAAAAATCTGTAGAGTTACTGGTGGAGCCAAGCACAAGGCAAGGCTATAAGAACAAGAATATTGGGATGTTCTGCAATGTACACACAAGGTCTTTATTATGTTTTACACTGTTTAAAGATTTTTTATTAAATACTAAAAGTCTTGAAATATTAATGTCTGCTTCTTTTTTTTTTAAGGACATCTTTACAAAAGAAGCAGGTTCTGAAAAGCATAGCTGGTTTTCTTTTTCTTTTTTTTTTTTTTTTTTAAATCCAAAACTCTACAGTTAAATGCAATTTACTGTAGAGTCCTGCCTTTTGCTTTGTCTACACAGCCATTTCTTTGTTTTGTTATGCAAACTAACAAGCATCGAATGTTTCAAACACTTCCTCACAGCAACACTTGCAGTCTGTAAATTAAAGCCATTAAATTCTCAGAAGTATTTTTAATAATGCTTTGATTACTCTATTTCATCCTTTACTTTAGTTTTTCAAGGTTGTTCAGAAACAGCAACTGACCCAAGAAATGGGAATTTAGGTCAATCAAGTTTGTCAGATCTCTAAGACGTAGTGTGGCAAAAATCACAAAATAAAATTTAGATAAGAATTAAATTAAATTAAAGCAAAGATATTGAATTATCAAATAACTGAGGAATTCATGGATTCAGTGTACACTTCTAGGACATTATGTAGCTTGAAGTTCGCAAGATATTTCCCAGTCTATGTCTTAAGTTTTCAAACTAATTGAGGAATTCACAAAACTTTGGACACATAAGATACGTTTAAGAAGGGAATATAAGCTCCTGTATAACTGTGTTTTTTCTTTTTTCTTTTTTTTTTTTTTTTTCTTAAGCAGACAAAATTTTGAAATGACATTAAAAAACTCTGTCATTTCACCTCTGGTTTCAAAATTGTCAGAGATGTAATCATTATAGCAGAAAGAGTAAGGTTATGCTTTACCTTAATTCACAACAATGTTTCTCAAGAATCTTAGTAAAAGATGATGAACTGCTTTTATACTTTGTCATCTTATGAAAAAATTGGACCTCACACCAAACAGTCTGATAATGCAAATGTCAAATGTAAAAGGAGTCATGTAACTTGTTTCAGTGGAATGTTTTGGAAAGTTTTTATATGGAAGAACAACTTTCTAATTTTGAAATATTGAAACTGCATTTTTAAAGATCTTCGACTCAACATGTCTGAGGCATTGTGCATTAGAAACTGAATTGCAAAGCTAAAGGTATCCAAAAAAGAAAGCAGCTAGCCAATATTAAATCTTAGTCAAAGTCAAACCAATGCTAATTAATCTTGACAAAAACTTCTGTAAAATCTACAGTATTTTTACACTGGTGACATCTAGGGAAGGCAGACCCCGGCTTATGAGAAATTTAAGTACATAAGGGTACTTCTGAAACACTTAAGAAACCTTCCCTATATCTTGCTTTACCCCTTTTCTGAGTAATTTGAATTAAAATCTCCCGTGCATTAGACTTGTACGCCTGCTCAACACTATTCCAGTCATCAGAGATGTGACAACATCATGCCAAAAATGAACTAAGACCTACCCAAGACTTTTAAGTCCCATAATGTTCTGTAGCCGATAGCATCGTCGAAGTACATCTAACACATATTGACAACCAAATGTTATTCAAACATCATACCGTTCTCCGGTACACTTTTAGATGGGTGGAAAAGGAAATCATGGTATGTTCCTTTTGTCTAAGACAAACATATGTGCAAGGTAGCCTTCTGTGACCATCTGAGTGCCTTAACCAGACAAAGTAATGCTCACTCCTTCAACATTTCTAGAGACATTGACTTGCCACATACGAATGGATCAATTTTTACATGGGTAACTGTAATTTATAGAGATGGATCATCATCTTAAACAAGAGTGAAGTGTTATATTGTCTGTGTTGCCTGTTGTAGTAAAGATTTGATCCAGACATCTTTGTGTTTTTTGGCTGAAAAAAAAAATAGGTATTTATTTTCAGGATGATGTCAAGTGGACAGAACATTTATGCAGTTAAGCTATAAGTGAATTTCTTACATGGTGTTTACCAGCTTGCTTTAGGTGTCTCATTCCTCTAGATCACACTGTCAGTGGCCATTGATCAGTGGATTCATGCAGTTATAAGACTCATATAGTTATATGTGAGGCACCTTCACACCTGTAGTTTGGTCCGTTTAGAACTTAAGTCCTTTATGGATTGCTACTATATGGTTGCAAAAAATCAAACCTTCCCAGCTGTTGACCCTTAACACTGCACTTTTTTGTTAGTATATTTTACTTATTCATTCTCTTATTTTTTTATTTTTTTATTTTAAAGGAGGTAATTCTGCATTTCTAGTGCCTAGGAGGCCATTAGTGCCTGCCCCAGTGGTGCCTTAGGATGTCGATCTTCAGCTCCACCACAGTCCTTCCCAGTCGTAGGCCTCACTGGCCTCGGCCTATCCTAGTACCCAGGGAGGCGACCCATGACCCAGGCTGGTGCTGTCCGTGGCTGTCCTGCTCCCTGGCTCGGGACACTGGGATGGGCCCTGCCTGGCCAGGTCCTGCTCTGCTACCCTCCCTCCTGGGAAGCCCCTTCCATTCCCAGGCCCTGGAACCATGCCAGATTTCTAGGTTTATTACCTTTTATTGTCATTACCAGGGATCTCTTTTCTGTTTCTTAAGAGCTTTTCCAGTTTTCCAGTTAAGTCCTAGAACTCCTTTTTTTTTTTTTTTTTTTTTTGCATTTGTCTTCTGTAATGTCTTCAATGAAAATTCCTCCAATAATCTTGAATGCTATGCCAATACTGACAAAAGATTTCTAAAGACAATTTTCCTTCACAGAATATTTTACGTACAGGCCACGGGAACAAGGCGTGCTGACTCAAGCTGAGTAGTGTCTGTAGTGCATACATAAAAATAGTAAAACACAACAGCTGGGTAAGCAGCAAATATTTTATTTAAATGTTCAGTCTGGTAGTCAGCAAAATACCACATTGGTACAAGCAGCATGTTCTTTGACTCCATCATAGATTGAAAGCTCATATGAAAAGCAAACTACATATTTTTCTGTTCTTAAAAGACAAAACAAGCAATAGGTAAGAACCCAACCTGAAGCACCAAAACATTAAGTTGCTTGTGTGTCAGAGCTAGAAACACAATGAGATTTTGTCATCGGTGTTCACCTTCATTCCAGACAACGAAAAGTAAAATACCTAGTAATAACTCAAAATAACAAAATCACATATATATTAGGGATCAACCACATTTTACATAGATTAGCAAGAGAAGGGGAGGGACAAAACATGAACATATTTTTAAGTCACAAAAAACCACATTGGCAAGGTTTTCCTTTATAATTCAAATTTGCCAGAATGCTAAGGGTTCTGCTGGCCTCGACAGATTAAAATAACAAGATCCATTTCATTCTGATGTAAATTGACAGAAGGGAAAACAAACAATTTCTCCCCTCCACACCCTACCACAAAATAACAACAAAAAGGAGAAGTAAGCATACTAAAAAGGAAACAAAGAAAAAGCAGATAATATTATTGAAATTGAAATGTGTATCAAATAGCTGGGTCTCACTTCAATGTTGGTTAACACTGCTTAAGACCAAAACCTCAGGTGATGTCTACTGGTGCGATAAATTAGCTTTCGTTGCGCTGGGGTAGTTAACAAGGATGAAATACCTGTTCCTTGTTTTCTGTCTGAGCATTTTCTTAGTGCAGTAGTCTCTATTTCTCACAGTCAAATAGAGTTAACACAGAATTTAGGGTACACCGCATTCATTTCCTTACTTTGTTTCCTGGAATTTGTTTCCTGTCCCAGTGCTGCTCACTCTTACTTAAGTATTGTGTTGTAAGACGAAAGATTCATTACAAGGCAGGAGAAACATTAGCCACACCTGAGTACAATATAATTATTTGTGTTCATGGATTCTTTGTTGTTCAAATATACACACAAATGCACACACAGATGTGTAGACAGTCACTGCATGAAATATAAAAGCCAAATGTCTAATTCAGGTACAGATTTTAAATAAATGTGAAAAACTACTTCATGTGAAACCCAGGAATCTAACAGTTTGACCAAACACTTCCACTTCCTCCCTCATGTGACTGAGAAATCCCCAGGCTCTTCAAGTTTTCAAATGTTATACAGAATTTAAGAGTTCCTGTTGACATTAAGAGGAGCTTCTCTGATGTATAAAATATAGAGAAAAGGTGTAAGACAACACTGGGAGGAGAAGAGACTGTGAAGAAATGTCTTCTAGTCATCCTAATTTTGAAGTCATTGTTTATACTACAGAAAAGAATTACCTGAGAATCCAGCTAACAATGATTTACATTGTACCTGACAAAATTATCTCAGAAACTATGAATCGTGACTCTAAGTGAGCTCCCCTGGATCACAGCAGGCTGTGTCCAGCATCCCCCCTGAGTTAGGACGCCTCTCAGGCCTAGCCTCTTTCGACCAAAGAGGTTTAAGGAGCATCTGCTGGTGAGGTTGACCTAAGGCCAGGGTGAAGTTTGACTTCTCAAGGCTCAATTATCATCTGTCAAGGAATGCCAATGCATTGCGAGTATTTACACAAAACCTGAGAAGGAAAAGGGAACTTTTAACCATCGGGTAGTGTCCTCTATCTACCTCTCTGTCTATATAGACAATGAAGAGGGAGCTTTTAATTATAAGCTAGTTTCCCTATGTCGTGGGTTAAAGTTAACTTAA
>NW_010121099.1:0-626 GCF_000699245.1 Pterocles gutturalis
TCCACCGAACGCATTCCCCGTGATGGGCTGAAACACCCTGAAAAGTGGCTCTTCAGGGGTTTATTCCAGGAATAAAGCACCGGTGCCAGCATGGACACCCGGGTCTGGAGGAAGAGGAGGAAGAGGAGGGCTGAGCACACACAAGCACAGACACAGAGCTAGTCTAGCATCCAAGACCGGGTCAGTACCATCTGCCACCGGAGCCCCGTGGGTCCCGGCACGCCGCGGGGCAGAGCAGCTCCTGCAGACCAACACGCCGACGCCACGATGCTGCCGGGCACCTCAGCAAGGGGGTTCACCCCCCGAACCCCCCGAGGCTGAAGGGATGCTCTTGGCACAGCCGGGAAGCACACAGTGTACCACAAGGGAGCTCTGGTCCCCCTTGTCCCCCTGGCACAGGGATTTGCTCCCGCTGAGCCGGGCTCATCTGCCGCAGGCGTGCCGGCTACCGCGGCTCCGTCACGGTGCGTAATCACCGGAGATCTGGGCTCAGCACCTAATCGGCTCAATCCTGCGGGGGCCCACCGCAGGCGCTGTCAGGGCTGCCACCAGCACACGCCGCATCCCACCATGGCCCAGCCTGGGGGGGGGCTTTGCCCTTCCTTGGGGGCCGCCCAACCGGGCCC
>NW_010121099.1:648-860 GCF_000699245.1 Pterocles gutturalis
TGGTTGGGAATCGCATTGCTGGGATGCGCTCCAGGATCCGCATCGCGCCGTGACAGGTCCAGCCTTTCCGCCTGGGCTCGGGCGAGCTGGAGAAGACGCAGGCAGGAGTGTTCCTGCCCAACTGACATTGTTAACATATTTGCTTTAAAGTCAGCTCCCGTGGCGTTTCCTCTCCTTTCCCATATGGTTTTGGGCAGAAAATGGCTCCTTTG
>NW_010121099.1:1154-1547 GCF_000699245.1 Pterocles gutturalis
AGCCCCCCCCAGGGCAGAGCAGCGAGGGGGGGATGCTGGGAGGCGGGAAGGAGCCGAGTCGGGGGAGAAACCCACCCAGGAAGGGTGCCCAGGGCAGCAGCACCGCCAGAACAAGGGGCCCATTTACACCCGCCCTGACGCAGGCACCCTCCCCTGGCTGTAATGGTTATACTGGGAGCCGAGCGGAGCCGCAGGCAAGCTTTAATCGCTGCTATTATTACCACAATTTTGTTGGAAGCTCAAAGGCTGCTGCCTTCGCTTGCATTTTGGGATGCACTGAACTTTAAGCAGACGCTTATCACCCTGATCGGGAAGGGGACGGGTGTCCTCACATCCCCACCACGAAAACCCCCCACCTTTCACGCTGCAAAGACACAGAAAGCCGGGAGAAAC
>NW_010121099.1:1635-2013 GCF_000699245.1 Pterocles gutturalis
CCCCCCCCCGCTCCAGCGGGGCTGGTTCGCATTCCCCTTCCCGCAGGAGTGACTCAAGTTTTCCCATTAAAGCAGCACCAGAAAGGGGCTATTGTAGCCCCGCAGCCCCCGGGGCCAGGGGGACCTCGGTAGCACTCAGAAGGGGGGGGACAGGGCTGAGAGCTGATGGTGAATGTCAAAGGCACCTCAAAACCCAGCCAGAAAGTGGGACCGCCGGCTGACAACACCCCGAGGGGGGAGACAGACCCCCCCCCAGATCTGCCCCCCCCAGGCAAGGACATGGCTGCTTGCCCGCTGTCCCCAGCATCCATCGCTGGGACAAGCAGAGCGAGGATGCTCCCGGGGCTTCCTGACCCCCGGATGGTCCTGAGCCCCCCG
>NW_010121099.1:2330-2565 GCF_000699245.1 Pterocles gutturalis
GCAGATAATTCGGAGATTTTCCACCAGCCAGCCCAGGAATAAATCCTCGGGCAGGACGGGCTCCGTAAACAACCCGCTCCCATTTTCATCCAGCCACAACTCTAATTACCACCCGCTCCGTTAGCTGCGGAGGTGTTTCGGCGCAGACACCAGCCCTCAAAAGAGAAAAAAAACCTCATTTTGTTCTTCCAAAATAGCCCCAACAGCCCTACTGCTGCTGACTCTGAAAGCTTGA
>NW_010121100.1:0-9111 GCF_000699245.1 Pterocles gutturalis
ATATTATTTTTTTAATTTAAGAAATCTCCAGCAGGCAGCTGGCGAAGCTGCAGTGCTGTCCAGTCGGGGATGTACCCTACAGCCTCTGGGGAAGATGCGCTGACAGAAGACGTCTGCACACGCAGCGTGGCGAAGCATGGGTGCAGAGCTGGCTGGCACTCGCTGTGGGACATCAATGTTAACAGCAGACTGGGAGCGAACTGGTTTCCAGTTTGTGGCCACGCGTGTTCCATTCTCCAGGAGCAGCCAGGCCACACGCAGGCAGCCTTCCCCAGCCAGCCTTCCCCAGGGTGCCCTGGGCCCAGGGAGCCACTCTGCTTCCAGGGCTTTAATCTGCTTAAAACATGAAAAGTTTCTCCGAGCAAACCAGCTTCTTCCACAGAATTGCCTGTAGCAAGCATTAAAAAAAAAAAAAATCAGAAAGGTTTTTCGAACAATGAGTGTTTGTTCAGCGCTGAGGACGATATGTACTAGCTCCATCTGGTGACGCTTGCCCTCAGCAGTATTAATGCTGCCTGCCTGCCCCAGCAGCAGAAAATGGAAGCTGCAGTGGGAGAGAGGTGTTTGGGTCATTTGTTGTAACATTTTTACTGATGGAAGCAAACAGATACATGTGTTAATGTGTTTCAGTGAAATTTGTAGAACCTTTGAAAAAGAACAAACACGCTAGGCCTTGGGAATGGGCTATTCTTCCCAGGGGTTTCTAGTAACCCTTAGAACAGAGATTAACCAAGTGTCTTCAGAATTTTCACAGTCATGAAACAATTTAAAAAAAAAAATCTAAATGTGGCTGACAATTTGTATTAACTTTCTCAAGAACATTACTTTGGAAAACTTTCCAAAATTCAGATAACTTTTTTTAGCATAGTTACTTCTTCTAAGACTTCCACACAGGAGCTGATCGTGCACTTTACATGAGATGGATGGTTCCTGGAGGCTAAAAGCAGCGTTAATAAAAGGCACGTAAATGTTAGAAACAAAAAAACTGACTTTGTAGTTCCAGAAGAATGAATGTAATTTATTCTAGGAAAATGTCTGTTGTCCGTAATGCATGGATGTGTTGTGTTTGAATTGTATGTGTAATTAGTTGGATTCTTTGCTTTCTCTGCCATCAAGAGATTTTAAGATACTTGTTTATTGCACCAGCACCCAATTATCTCCCTTTCCTTCCCTTTTTCCTTCACAGTTTTGCTTCAGACACATACAAAAGATGCAGGAGCAACAAAACAAAGACTCTGGTCTTCCTTCTGTTTGTGTTAGTGATATTCAAAGAGGGAGAGTTAGACTGTGCTATACCGTGATCCAAACATCACACACTGGCTTTGGATGTTTTTACACATTAGTAAAGGAAAAATTTGTGAAGTGAAAAAAAAGTCCCTAGGCCAGTATCTGACTGGCAAAGGCACACAACTTTGATCTCATACTACCACAACTCCAAACACTATTATTCTAGTCCGGAGTAGCTTTCATCTGTACTGAAAATAGAGATGGAGCTCCACACGTTTGCCTTCTGTGAGCTGACATAAAGCTCAGCTTTGATGCAAAAATCCAAACTGCCCTATGCAGGTCTTTCTCTCCACTTGACATGCCACAGAAGTAGCTATTTTTGCTTTATTGTTTCCTCAATAAAGTAAGGTCAAGAACATTATGACATTTAGTAAGATGTGACAATAGAAAGGACACTATGCAGGGATTTAATATTCCAGTAACAGCTTCTTGCCAACTGTCCTTGCAGTGCCACAAAGCTTGAGCATGAACTCTTGCTGAGGGCCTTCTTCACACGTGAAAACCTTGCCTGGCATAGAACAGACACAAGCTTGAGCTTCTAGTCTGAAGGCCTGAGGTATCAATAAGGCCAGACTATTATCAAGGAAATCAACTACTAATGTTTTAATGCTTCTCACGGCTTCCGTATAGGTAACTGACTATGTTAACCATGCCGTTATCAAGGAATTAAATATATTTTATGCCTGTCAGCTGAGGATGAGAATAAAGATGTTTTTCAGTCAGCTCTAAGTGTGGCTCTTTACATCACATGTTCCCCTCCAAGGAAGCTTATGTCTTTAATAAGTGTATGTGTATATGACCCCTCTTGTTTTCTAAAGAAAAGAGCCCTTACTGTAGTGTCCCATTTAACATGAACACAGGGAAAAGAACAGAATGTATTTTTCTTATAGTCACATCTTCCAGCAATTGCTGAACTCCACAATTGTCTGCCTTATGGAACTGAGCTGGTGGGGTGGGAGACAGACAATGTCCCTGCTCATGGCAGAAGACATTGCTTATCTTAAAGGAACAACTTTCTCAGGCCATCACCCAGGCTACCAGTTCATTCCCCAAATCTCCCCTGCCTTTCTTCAGTTACCTAGTAAATCACCGTTTCTTCAACAGGAAGCCCGAGAAATCACTGTTCACTCTGAATATAGGATTGTTCGTATTTAGAGTATTTATTGTGGCAAAACAATTCATAGGTTTCCTTTAAAAGATTTTTTTTCCATGTTTAGGAACAAATGGACTCTACGAGAAGAAAGGGAAAACCGTATCTTTTTTTGGAAAGACCACTGAATAAGGGCACATGCAGAGTTCAAACAGTCTTTTAAATAGTTTCCTCTCAAAATGTATCATTAGTTTTGTTCAGCTTCTCTAGTTTGTAAACAACTATGTAATCAATGAAAATATATTTAGCCTACCTTTAAAAAGAGATGTCTCCAATGTTAATTGGTAATAACAGTAAAATCATATGCAAGGCAAAAATATTAGGATCTAGCATGCTTGTCCTTTAACAAGTTCTATTCCAAAATTATATTACATATATTAATTTCAACTTTGTAAATGTTGCATAAACTCAAATGTTTGAGTAGTCAGACAGTGATAAAAATTAAGAAACCAGACAACATTTCTGTACTGTGAATGCTATTAATTTCAAACATTACTTGCTAGTAAAGTGCTGTTACAAGCAAAATTAAATTGTTAGTGTCTATCGAAAGTAATGACATTTTAGTAGTATTCAAATTGTATTTGTTTTGGCAAATAGTTAAAAGCTTAGACATGTTTGTTTAACCACCCAAAACTAATTCAGTATAAATAATATTGGTTTCCAATAATTCTATGCTAAAAGGCACATACTAATGTTCCAGCAGTTCGTTCAAGTGAGCTTTTGCATGTAGAGGTTTAATTGTGCTTTTAAATAGTTACTGATTCAGTATGACCTTGAAAGTGACATTTGTGCATGTCTAAAATACCTTCTGACAAATCAATCTCACACTCTGAAGGTGGAATTTCATTAAGACTATATATATCTATATAACTATGCTTGTTGATCTCTATAGACCTACATAGATATACACATATACATATATTCATACATACACACACAAAAGGGTATCTTCTGGAACAGCAGCAGAAGTGCAGTCTATACTTTTTTGAATTGTCTTCATAATAGAAAGTTCTTGGTACAGTTCTCAGATATGAATTCTCTTGGGACAATCCAAGGGATTATTTGTGATATTGCATGGGTCCCACATTACTCTCTTTCCTTACAGGCTGCTTCAAGCTCACTTCACTTCCAGAAGAGATGATTGGCAAATTATTTTCCATGTGATACTGAATAAGATGACCCACACTATCAAATATATGGTCTTTGGTTCTCACCTAATGAAAGAAGCAGAAGAATGTATTTATGGTTAGACTGTGCTTAGAATTGGTTGGATGAGAGCCTAGTGCATTAAAGTCAAAAGGCATTTAAGTCACTGAGCCCACTGGAACAAGACCATTAGTCCGCAGGCAGTAATTCAGATCTATCCTTTGACGTACCATCAGCTGACATGAAAAGGAGAGAAACAATTTAAAAAGACTATATGTAGAGCCGGACTGATTCTGCTAAGGAGAATGAAATAACTTTTTTTTTTTTCTCCACAGAAGCAAGATATTTTTCCCTAAATCCTATTGAGGATTAATTTTCTGATTTACTCTCTCTTCTGAGAGATGTCACTCAAGAGTGCTCTTCCAGCTCTGAGCAGAAGCAAGCAGAACTGAAGTGACAACAAACCAGTTCTGCCTTTTCTTTATCCAGAATTGTGTTACTGATCAGCTTCATTATGTCACGTTAGGGTTATTTTTCTAGCAATATAATGACCCAAAGTATGTATTAAGTGCATACAGTAATTATCAGCCCCTGGAGTAACAACAATATTTAAGTACCTTGCATCTATTTCCATGTACTTCAGTGCTTATAACTTCTTGAATTGAACTTCCAAGCCTACTGAAGTCACTGGCTAAATTTACATTAACCTGGATGGAATCAAATCATTCCCCCTTCCTAGAATGCACCCATGCATTTTGACTGGAATATCTGAGCAGCCCTGATGTTTCAGTATATGAAATACTTGTACCTTGCCCTCAGGATCCACCAAGAGCAGATGCTTTGCTTGCCCTCCCTGAAGTCCACTGAGAACATACTGACCAGGTGACGTTGTGCTCTCTCGCACCAGAAAATCTCCATCGTTGATTAAGAGGCGCTCTGCTGCTTTCCTGTTTAATTTGCCATGGTAACAATCTTCATTCTTTAGCTGTTGCTTTATTTGTGGCAGAACAGAGAGTCCAGCTGTGCTGCTTGTGGCACTCTGCTATCTAAAATTAAATGAAAGGGAATGTATTGGACACCACCTACAACCACATCCTACAAGGATGCAAGACAATATTTTTTATAGCCTTTAAAAAATTCAAATGGTTCAGTCTTGAAGCTGTGATCAAACCAACCTTACAGAGTGTCATAATACACACACATGAATGCTCACAACCCTCCAGTGCACTTGGTAAAATTATCACACTGCCTCCTACCATACCTTAGATGGCAAAGCCTTGGGTCGCTAGGCAACAGGGACTGGAAACAGGAATTTTTCTGATGCTTTACTGTTTTGGGTTTGTATTTTTTTGGTTGTATTAAAAAGTCAAATCTTCCCTGTAAAGATTTTTGTTAGCTCCCCCCCTGCTTTTTTTTTTTAAAAGATCTAGGTTTTCCTTCTTCCTTAACAAGCTCTGAAGAGATTGTCAGGGCTCACTGGGAGAGTCGTGTTGAGTCGCTCGAGCTATGAAAAAACAAGAGAACACGGCCAACGTAGCCAGAAGGGAAGGATTACAGCATGATGCATCTGCTGTGAAAAAACTGAACAATTACTGAATGTGCTAACAAAACTGGGTGGTTTGGAATAGAGCCAGTCCAACTGCAAATGATTCACAGGCAGGATTTTTCTAAGGAAAATAAGAGGATACCACTTCTTCAATGGAATTGAGCAACCTAAGGCTCCTCAGGATATAGCCAGTTCCTTTCGGAGCATAATACAGCCTCGGGTTGGAAATGTCTCAATGGTCACAGTTTTCCTTCATGGTAGTTCTCTCCAGTCCTTTGCCCACTTTCTTGTGTGGAGCCAGCTCTGACAGAGAAAACACTCAGTAGGAAGCCATAAAAGGCAAAGCTAATAAACAGAGTATTTTTCAATAATGAGGACAATCAGTAGCAACTATAGAGTCACTTAATGGATACCCACCATTTTGAGTCTGTAAATCAAGATAATTTGACATATTTAATAGACACTACTAATCAAACAGTTTGATTTTGAAATTATTGGATGAGATTCAATGGTCACCTACACAAGAATTGAGAAAAGGTGGTCATAACAATCCCACTTTGACTTTGCATGCTACTGCCTGTGAAGCAAAGGCATCTGAGGCCACTCCCCCTTGCAGTGGTTAAGACCTTAAGCATACTGGACAACCCTTGGCCTTGAGGTATGGTGCAGTCCCAAGCTTTCCTATCATCTTAAAAACTTGCTTATTATTACCTGTGGAAAATGTGACACTATTTATTGTCATCAATCAACTGCAGAAGATGAAAGGCTATTCTGCTTGCTTATGATCACTACTTTTACTCTTTAATCCCCTTTGTCTTGAATTTATTAAGAAAAAAAAAATAACTAGGAAGGATTTCTTCCCCCCATCTCATCTGTCTTTCTTATGGGGAAACCAAAATCTTTCTCCATGCAAAGAGAGACTCCCTCTTTTCAAAGCTTAGAAAGATATGGTATTGCAATGGGAACCTACTGGCCTGACGCAGCGGGCTCCCATGGATCTGTGTCGATGCTGTACCGCGGGCTGTACAGACTGCGGACGGCAGGGTCTGCGTGTTGATGTAGCACGGATCATCAAAAAGATCTGTTTTGTAGGCAGGCTTCAGAAACGTTGCCTCTTTTTTTGTCTTCTGTGATCTTTCACCACAATTACCTGCAATTAGTATATAGTAAGCAGACTTTCCTTTTTTTTTTTTTTTTAAACTCAAGTTAAAATAACTGTAAAAGCTGAAATAGGAACATTATTGTTCTTTTATGTCCCACTAAAGTAATTCAAAAGGAAAAGAATAATTGGCAGAGTAACTCATTTTTTCCTTATGGCTAGGAGGCACAAGGTGCAAAGTGAGTTAGAATGAAGTTTTAAAAAGCGTTCTGTACTGGTTCAGTTCTGCTTCAATCCATGTGAGCAGTAAACCCCCCACTGACTGAAAAGAAATTAATACCTATCACTCTACAGAGACACAAGCCATATAGGTTGTTTGTTGCAAACCCCTTTCCTTCCCCTCTTCACCACAAAAAAAGCTTGTGGGAAGCTGAACGATTCTCTCTTGCTATTCTGGTGGAGTGGGGAAGATGGGGGAGGTTGGCGCTTTGTGGCTCTGCCTGAAGAGCCAAAGCCACATCTGTCAGGTCAGGATCCACGCCTAGGAACAGACTAACAGAACATCCCCTGCAGGGCACGAAAATAATAGCACTTCAGCAAGCCAAATAGCGCGCATATTTTTGCTATTTAGCAAACGTTTTATTCATAGATCTATCCATTCATTCTTTTATTTGTTCCCTCTCTCTCATAGAAACCATTTGATTCTTCTTTCTTTAAATCAGAAATAACACAAGAAACGGAACTATCCCCCGCAGACAGGGTAACGGATTGCTTTAGAGCGGTGCAGGTGGGAATTCGAAAAGAACCTCATTGTGCAGTGAGAGAGATGAGCTGAGGGAAAGTGCTCAGGGCATCAGCTGTGGCAAGGGAAGTCCAGAACGGATGGGGGCTGGTGATCGCCTGGGGTCCCAGAGAGCAGGTTTTGCAAAAAGCAAATTGATCTGGGCACAAAGCTGTCAAGGCTGGGGCACAGTCACACGGAGGCCAGTGACACTGGAACCGGGGGCACAGGCTCCACTGGAACAACCACCCGATACTGAGAGTGTGGGTCTCAGTGAGCATTTGTAGGGGAAGGGGTATTTTCAGAGACTGATAAGCAACAAAGTGTCTTCCTTTTCAAAGGGTACGAAAGGGAATAAACAGCAGAGTATGAAAGAGAATGAAACAACAAAGAGCTACTGTACAGTATCACAACAAGTAAGACAAGTAAGTCTGCCAGCAGACATGAAGACAGATTTAGTGGCCTTTAGAAAAGCTGTAAGGCCTTTTTGTCTGCTCTTCATCCAGGGAACCAGAAATAACCCACTAAGTAGAACACTTTTCACCATTGTATGGAAATCCAACAGGCAGCTCTTCCAGGCAGTCTGCCTTGGCTAATTCTACACATGCACGAGAAGGAAAACAGAGTACATACCCACAGTTTTGTTTTCTTCTGGGCAGTTTTCATATATATTGATGAATGTAGGGCTGCCTGTCTGTAGAAAAATTGTCAAAATAGTCACATAAAATAGTCCTTAGAAACCTCAGGTAACTTTAAAACATCCATGCACCAGTTAATTGGGATTACAGGTAACTCAACATATCTTCTTCACCAAAAAATTCCTATCTCCTCAAATAATATTTCATGCTGACACTCTTCTTTCTACGGGGCACCACGTCCAGACATAGTCCAGTCCCCACAGAGACCATTAACTGCCCAGTTTCATATCTAAGGTTCAGTATATATGGCATAACTCCTAGGCCGTAAAGTTCAGATTTTGTTATAAATGTTCCTTGCAATAGAAACAAGGAGAAATAACTACAGACATCCCAGTGTGAAGGTGAAACAGTCACCACGTTGTCTGAGCAGCACTAGAAGGTCATCAGAACTGAAAGGAAATAACAAGAAGTAACAAACACCCCATGGAAAAAAGGCATTTGCATTGACATGTTGCCGGGTAACTTGGCAACAATTCTGGAGAGCTTTGAATACAAACTCACAATATAGTCAAACAACTTTTTAAAGAACTGTTGGGGAGGCGGAGACATCTTGGAGCAGTAGCACAGGAGCGCCCTGGAACCTGGGAGCAGTTGCCACCCGACACAGACAGCACTTGGGAGCAGCAACATTTTAGGCAGCACCAGCTGGACTCCAGCGGGCACACCAGAGTGCGCCTGCTTCCCGGGGCAGGGAAACACCGGCGTTTCCAGGACCTACCATGGCAGGCTCTGAAGGCTGTGCAGCCAGGCTGAATTCGGCTGGTTTTGCTCCCTGACTGCTTGGGTTTTATTGCCCACTGTCCCGGACAAGAGCCACAGATACACGCATCTTTCGCTGCTGTGGTTGATTTAACAGAGCCTCTAGAAACACTCCAAGGGTAATTAATGTTGTATATACATTGCAATCAGTTAATGTTGTATGTATAGGTTGTAGAGCATAATGGACAGGATGAAATATTTATCAGATCACAGAATCAGAAGCCAGGAGGTCCCAGATTTTGCAGATGTTTTCTCAGACAAGCCATTTAAATCTGTATCTATTTTCTTCTCACAGCTAATGAGTGAACAAGGGAATATTACTTGCTCTCCTAAAAGTACTCTAAGGACAAAGCAGTTAATATTCAGAAAGTGCTTTGGGATTCAATTATGTACTAAGCATCATTAAATCTAGCCTAAAAAACCCTTTCCCAAGATAACCAGGACCTGGTTCTGATGTTAATGCCATGATTTACACCACAGTAACACTTTATTATTCATTCCCACAATAAGAAGCGAATAGTTATTGCAGAAGATGATGTACTTACCAAGCAATACTGCTTTTTGCTCTGTGTCACACAGTTAGCCCTTTGGTCTGTTTGCACCTTCATTCTCATGTCTAACACACCGCCGGTGGGAGGCTCTTTC